>NW_020290030.1:0-239401 GCF_003144195.1 Ceraceosorus guamensis
GGGGGGGCAGTGCAGGGGACGTTCTGAGAGGGTCGATGAAAGGTTTGACCCTGCAAATTGATCCAACCATGCATGAAACACGCCAAGCACTCCAACTCCCGAGTGCCACTCTGCTTTGCTAGAGAGCAACGCGAAACGCACACGCACAATCAAAGGCTTCGCTCGCCTTCGAAACAAGGGCTGTCCATTGGCCCTCGCTCCACCGCGCTCTGAACCTCGACTGATGTCACCGCCATCAATCTGTTTGCAAAGGAAGCACCCCTGTTCCTTCGTCGTCTAGCGGCCGTACTCGCATGGGATCGACCAGCTGCTTGCCTCTTCTGTGCTCAGCAGGGTCGTCAGATGGCACAGACTCATGTAGGCACGATCTCGCTGGTGCAGGCATCGCGAATCGAGCGCGAGATTTCCTGCTCTCCAAGCGGGGTTCCTGGCAGCTCCATAGACGTCTCGGCAGTCCCGAGGTCCTGTGCGCCTCCTTTCCTCCTCCAAATCCCCGTCGCCGTATAGACATTCAGGTTTCGCACAACACAATGGCGGACAGTCAGTGTCAGAGTTTTTTTCCTTCGCTTGGATGCATTGACATGAGTGAAACTAAGGGTCAAAGCTCTATAAAAGCAGTGTGTTGGAGCTCGGAGGAAAGTTGGAACCCCTACCAAGAACACATCCCGTAGTCACACATTCTCTCACCGCAGAAGCTTGCCACTCAAGATCTAACTCCTAGTCCATCCTTACCGGATCAACTCACATTCAAAATGCGTTTCTCTACCGTCGCAATCCTTGCACTCTCTACCGTCGCGCTCGCTAGCGCTGCGCCCGTCAAGCGCGCCAACAGCGGCCATGCCACCTTCTTCTACCAGGGAGGCAACGCCGGTAGCTGCGGCACCGCCCACAGCGACAGCGACGCCGTTGTAGCCATCAGCTCCGCCAAGCACGACTCTTCAAACTGTGGAAAGTGGATCACCATTACCAACACCCAAACTGGTCAAACCACCTCCGCTCAAATTGCCGACACTTGGTGCGTTCTTCCTGTTCCGTCGAAACGTCCCCACATCATGTTGCTGACTCGTTTCTCATCTCTCCTCGTGCGCACAGCCCTACCTGCGGCACCGACGACATCGACCTGTCCAAAGGTGCATTCAACAAGATCGGCACTACCGAGGAGGGCGAGGTTCCAGTCACTTGGCACATGAACTAAGCGTCTCTCCCAAGACGCCCACCACGGTGTCCTGCCCTACCTGATCAACCAGTAATCTCCTGCCCTCCCTGATCAATCTCACTTGGTGTTCCGCCGACTAGACGGCACACTGTACGACCCAACGCTACGCTCTTTACGCCCCCCTGCACCCACGAATGCTCCCAGTCCAGACACACTCCAAGGCGCTCGATACTTTCGACTTCTTCTTCACCTTGCGCGCTCGGTCCCCCCTTTCCCCGAGCTCGACGCAGCCTCCATTCGACTTCATGCTCGCACTCACCAACTCGTTCAGCAAGGACGGTTGGCATTTCAGAGCTTCCCTAACGTGTCTCGCGTCACATAAGCCATAGCCCGCACAGACCTACTTACTGCACACTTTCCGCCTCTTGACTCCTTTTCGGCGCCCCTCATGTCGCTCAAAACTCTCCGTTCGCCCTCATTTCCCTAGTCTCCCCAACGCATCTCGCGTTCTGTAGCATTCACCTTTGGGTTTCCTGCTTCGTCAAGGGCCTTTCAGTCACACGTAATGGAACTCATCGCACATTATATCTGAGAGTTTGTCCATTTGTCTCTATATTTCTTCAATCTGTTCATTGCTTCGCTCCACATTTTCTTGAGTATTGTTTCCACCAATTATGCTGCAAACAGTCTCTACAACAGCGAAATGGGTTGGTAAGCCGATCCGGCAAGGTCAGGGTAACCAGCCTTGACGACACCCTCCGCTCCGTCCTTCTTGGCAATCTCCATAAATTGGCCGACCTCTTCTTTGAACTTTTGGACAGCTTCCTCATTGGTAGCGTCGAAAGGTTGGATACCGTTGGCAACTTGTCGAATTTGAGTGCCGGCAGCGACGTTGGTGATGCCAAAGTCGTGCTCGGGCAAAAGTCCCTTTCTTGCTCCGTCGACTTTGCCAGAGATGATCAGGCTAGGCAAACCAAAGTCTTGCGTGGCAGGTCGAGCAATCTGAGGTGAGGCGAAGACAAAATGATCGCACGCGATGAGCATGAGCAATGGCAAAGGGGAGATGCTCCATCTTACACTCACTCCCACACCGTCAGTGACGCCTTGTCGAACAGCATCTGCCATTGCCTTGGCGCTGCGGAAACCGCCTGTGGTCCAGATCCTGCTCTTGGACACACCTTGTCGTATCGTCTCGGCAAATTGCAGGAAGAAGCCCTCGCGAGCCTTTGTCGATTCACGCTTGTGCGTAAAGGCGAGGCTCTCATACGTACCGCCAGAGAGCTGCGATGAAAAGAGACATTTTGTTATTGAGAAGCTGAATCGCAATGTGAACTATGAATCCCGCACTCACCTCGATGACATCGACGCCCAGCTGCTCTAGGTGCTTGCAAACAGCAGCAGACTCTTCGGGCTGGAAACCGCCTTCTTGAAATTCAACCTGCCTCCGAAATGCAGTACAAGTCAGCACCATTTCCATGCGCAGAGCCAATGCTTGTTCAAGTATTGGACAGGCGACTCACCGAGTTGATCTTGATAGCTTTGATGAACTTGGGGTCCGAAATGCGGCGGTCGATCTCCTCAAAGATATCGTAGATGATGCGCGCACGATTCTCGAGGGAACCGCCGTACTTGTCTGTGCGCTTGTTCGTGGTGCTAGACAAGAATTGTGCCAGCAAGTAGCCTGTGAACGGAGGGCACGGGTGAGCGCGGGGCGCTCTGCAAGCTTGCAACGGCCAGAGAGACGAGGACGCACCGTGAGCGGCGTGCAGCTGGATGCCATCGGCGCCCCATTCGTGGCATTTCTGGGCAGCATAGGCAAAGTCGTTGACGACCTTCTTGATGCCATCCTCGTCAAGAGGAGTAGGCTTGGCAAAGTTGTAGCCCATGGTTGGAGGACAAGGAATGTCGCTGGCGCTGACCGGATTCTTTGTCAGAGCGTCGGCCACTTGTCGACCTCCGTGGCTGAGTTGCACCACAAACAAAGACTTGCCCGCGGCGCCCTTGCCTGCTTTGAACAAGCGCCTGAACTGCTTTTCGCGCTCTTCGGGTTTGTCCAAGCCTTCGTGGATGATGGCATTTCCAGGTGCTTCGAGGTTCACTGGATCGACGATGGTGTTGCCGGACAACACGATGCTGACGGCAGTCACGCAAACAAAAGTACGATATTTCCCGTCTCAATGTCGGGCTGTGCAGCGCATTGGCACGCGGAGATACTCACCCGAAGCCACCGTTTCCCCATTCCTCGTAGACCTTGACAAGGCCATCCGAGGGGATGCCTCGCGCTTCAGGCCTGTGCTGATCCCAACTGGATAGTCGCTCGGTCATGGCGCCCTTCATGAATCGCGAAGGGGCCACCCTGCCCGAGAAGGGCAGCTTGACTTCTTGTCCAAGGACTTGTGCGTCGCTCATTGTTGTTGCAGCTGTGACGGGCTCCAAAGTTTGTCGGCCAATGGTTAGTACTAGGATGAGGTGAAGGTGGGTAACAAGTGGCCGGTGCGTTGGGTGCTTTCCGAAGCTTCTTAACCGTATTGGCGGGCGGAGCAAGTTCCACACGAGGTATAGATCTGGTGAGCGCCGTCCGAGCCATCAGCACGGGATCGTGATGACTCTGACTGACCTTTCTTCTCGCGCAAGCTCCGTCGATTGATCGATTCTCGGTCGTAAGGAAGGGAATACTCAATGTCCGGGGTGGAGGGTTCCGGCCTCCACCAAAATGTCCACCAGCTGCTGCGTGGCACTTGATTATTGCACCGGCAGCACGTCACCGCGGCAGCAGGGTTTCGAATGCTCGCATCATCGACAATGATCGAGATGCCCACATCCGAATTCACGATTCATATTACTAACAACTACCGTACAGGCGGCGGACATGCCACGCCTTGCCATGCGGAGACGTCGACTCATAAGATGAAGGCGTTTCTTCAAGTAATTCCTCCCCGGTCTTCGGCCAATTTCCATTTATTTGCCGAACCTTCCACTCGATCGCGTTGCGAGTGGCGACACTGTGCCAGCGCCTGAGTGGCTTGCCGTGCGAGAGAAAGAAGCTAGGAAAGCAGATCACGTGGGTCTTGTCCCAATCAAGAATCAATTTCTTGATTCAAATTTATTGATTCAAGATTTTGAGTGACACGAGCCGCTTCCTGTATCCAGCAATTCACGATTCAAGATTCACGTGATTTTGAGTCAAGAGTTTTGGAGTGCATCGTGCGATTCGGATGATGAAAGGTCCGCGGTCCGCGTTGCCAAGCGTCAAGCTAGACGAACCGGCTGATCGGCACGATTTTGAGCTCACTCAAGACTCGATTCGGTTTGACGTTGTTGCATTCACCACTCACTCACCTCATTCACATTTCACTTCAATCGTCGAGAGTCGCGGCAACGTCTGAACGAGATGCAGCGGCGGCATGCGGTGTGAACTTTGCAGTTGTGACAAAAGAGCCTTGTCCTTGAACGGGGTCGGGCCAATGGAGCCCTCCAGCGATCCAGATCCTGCTCACCTCCGTTCCCGAGGTATAATGTCTCTACTACGTCCGCCGCTTGAAGCTCAAAAGGGAAAGCCGAGGGGTGACATGCGCCGTTTACCAATGGAGAAAGGGATGCTGAAATGGCATTCTGATGAGGCATGCGATCATGATCGCATTGCATACAAGATTCACGATTTGAGATTCACAATTTGGAATTCTGATTGGCTGCTTGAAGCAATGCCCTCGTGCACGCAAGGCCGAACAACCTCTCCTCAATCACATTCAACCAACTCGTTTCTTTCATTCAAGATTGACCATTTGACCACAGGAGAGAGGAGGCGTGCGATCAACTGCGGAATATCATGGACCCTGCACTCACTACATATACATTACAGCGCACGTCTGCTGCTGGATGGCAACGCTGACACCGGTAGCAATGGCACGGCGAGCAGCGGTCATGTGCAGCGGCCCCATGCACCTGCAACTTGGCCTTTCTGCATGTCAGCGACAAGGATTCACGATGGTAAGCCCTCTCTCTCACTTGAAGTTGTAGCAGCGGGCGGGGAGCAAGAAAGAGCAGCTTGGCGGACCTGGCTCCCCCGGCCTTTGGTTAGTCAACCCTTGTCGGTGATGAACAGCCATCATCATCGCTGAGGCTCGGCCTCGGCCTCGGCCTCGGGGTGAGGGGATTGCCCTGCGAACCCTTCTGACCGTGGCTGGCTGGCTGGCTGGCTGGCTGGGGGCGCGAGACAGGGTTATCAAGTTTGCGAAGAGGGATCGGATCGGCTAGAATGTTTTCGGGGAAGGGCGAAGGTGTGTGTGTGTTTGTCTGTCGGACCTCGTGGTGGTCGCTCGCTGCTTCGTGACTCTTGACCTGCGTCCTTCTGCGGCCAGCATGCAGAAAGATATGCAACGACGGCCTCAAAGCCTGGGGCAACTTGCATGCATGCAACGCGGGGCTTCATGACAGGCGCATGTGCACTACTTGCACGGTTCGACAAGGCTTATTGCGGTGCGCGTGGATGTCGTTGCGATGTGCATGCATCATGGCTGCCCCGCCCCCCATGCTTTCAGTCACGCGTACCTTGCCCAACGATTTTGGCTTGCTGCTGCAGGTGACGCGAGTTGAAAGCCTCATTCAGTCGGGGCTTGAAGTTGTGCTCGCCTTCGATCGCTACAGCAGCAGCACCTATGCCCACTGATGCAGGAAGTCAGCAGCAGAAGGCAGCATGCAGGCGTCACCAGGCGCGGCCGCACGCGAGCGCGTACTCATCAGCAGACTGCACATCAATCATGCGCGCTGCTGCTGCATGCACCTTCGTCACGAATGCGCGCGCCGTGACGCCTCCCCCGCGCTTCTGCAAGAACATTAAATTTTGCGGTGCGGGACGCTGCTGCTGGCTGCGGTCTCAGTTTTACCCCACCTCAACCAACGTTCGGGTGACCTATACACAGCACGAAAAAGAAAAGAGGTCTGTGTGCTTGTCGTCGGCGCTTGCATCTACTACTTTTGTGCCTTATTGCTGACGTCTGCCTGACGAGCGAGGGGGGTCTGTCTCTCAGAGTGCCTCTCGCTGCTGCTGCTCGATCGCCTAGCTCTTGGCTTCTTTCTGCACGCTTGCCGCGCGGACCGCTAAATTCCACGATTTGCTCGCTGTCCCGCGCTTGCTTTGGATGGATGCTGCTGCCTGCATGGTGTGCCGCTGCTGATGCTGACGTTGTGTGCAAGCAGCAGCAGCAGCATCAGCAACTGGCGTTTCACAAAGTTCACACAGCAAGACGCTAGTCTCATCAGTCTAGCGGAATATTTGCCATTAGCATCCGCTCGATTTCAAAACGTCCAATCATCACCAATCAGCCTTCGCGTACTGTACCGTACTGTACATAGCCAGGATCGTCGTTTGGCTAGCACGAAAGACTCATCAGACTGCCGAGCAGCGTCTGGACCAGTCGCGAGTCTGATGCTGAGTGTCGTTCGTGATTTCCTGCGAGTGGACAGACAGACCTCTTTGGGTTCTGCGCGTGCCACCCTGCCAGGCCGGGCCGCATCGATCGAGGCGTTTGCGACACCGACCGACGAGGCGATCCGTAGTTCGCTTGCAACCAAACGTCCAAACTCAGCTCTTCTATAGCAAGCGAGGACCGAGGCGAGCGAATTCTCGGTCGAGGTCTCTCTCTATGCTTGCACCGTGACTCAAGCGGGCAAATTTGCTGCTTCGAAAGCAAAAGCGCGATCTCCACCGAACCGACGTTTGATTTCCAAGCACACGGACGCGAACGCACCGCGCGCGCACGACCAAGACTCAGGCACAGCGCGGCGGGTAAAGCGCGCGACAAAAGAAATCAGCACGACCGCTTTGCCTTTGGTTGCACGAACCTCCCCACGAACCCCCGCCCACACACTCCCTTCAACGCGCCTCATCGCCTCGTCGCCTCGTCTTTGCTGCGGTCGCATATTCTCTCTCGCGATAGCTTCCTTCAACTTCTTCCCTCTGCTCGGCAAATTCCTCGCCTGGCAGCGTCAACACTTTGCTCTTCTTCCCGCTCAGCATCTTTGGCGCAGACCCGTTCAGCTCTGTACCGCTCGTGACGAAAGGTCACACGGTCGCTTGGTCAGCGCGAGCCCCTTCCCCATCTAAGGCAACGGGTTGGGCACACTTTTTGCATCACCATCGACCAAAACGCACCACCAGCCTTGCCGACATTACCCGCTCTCCATCTCGTTCCAGCTGGCATCAAGATGGGAAGCAACGGCGAGGACTCGCAATCGCCAAACCGCAAGGCCCAGACAGGGGATGCGACCGACAAGCCCTCGACCCCCTCTAGGAATCCAGGGGGTGTCAACTATTCGGCTTCTACTGGATCGCTGCTCACTCCCCCCAGCAAGTCCTTGACCACAGGCCGACGACCCGACCCTGGTCTGAGGCTGGGAGGCTTCACTCAGCTGGACACTGATATCCCCGACTCGGACTCGGACGAAGAAGGACAGGAGAGGTGGAAATCTGGACCCACGACGCCTTCGATTGCAGAGACCGCTGCTCAGCTTCGTCGTAGCTTGTCGGTGCACGGACTGCACGAGCTTGCACAAAATCCGGCGCAGATCAGGCACAAGCTGTGGAGACCGGCAGATGACCCTGCGCATGTGCCTCACGACTATGAGCGGGTCATTGTCCATTCGGTGCGTCATGCTGTGCGCTGGTCATGCCTCGAGAAGCAGCACCTGCTAACAGCGAGCCCCGCCTGCGCACGCCATTTCAGTTCCGGGGAGGTCTGCGCGCATGGCTCTTCGCTTTTGGATGTCGAGGAACGGTCATGCTTCTCTTTGCTCTGGTCAAAGCTTTCCGAACCAAGTGAGTGCTCCGCAGAAATCTCGATGTGTGCGCACGCGCCACTTGGCGATGCGAGATCTTGAATCGGAGGACTGGAATCTGGGCTGCAGCCGGCGCTCGGGAGTCGGGAGTGGTAGATTTTGCAATTTGCGGTTCGCGTCCGTCGTAGTACAAGAAGCATCTTCTTTGAGCATGCTCAGAATGTAGCCACGGCTTAGCAGTGCTCGAGAAAGGAGGCGGATCGGGCTTCAAGTGATTTCGCTACCACCAACACTGGCGTCAGCTGGACCCGAATCTCTCAGAGCGTTGAGACGTCATCGCCGTCTGGAGACGGAGCTGCGCATACAGTCACCTATCAAGCACAAACACAAGCAGCGCTTTCCAGCCAGTCAAACGTGTGTACTAACAAACTCTCAACACGAATTTGCAGGAAATGGAAGACAAACCCCTTGGTCCTGGCGTTCTTCGGTCCGACCAACGTGCGCTTTGCATCCGTCTTTGGCCTTTGGACGCTGATCTACAAAGCTGTGCACAATGGTCTTCGCCTAGTCACACCGATGCCCGAGCGTGTTCCTCGCCGCAAGCGCAGCGCTAGCGGAGATGGCACTGCAAGTGGGAGCGCGACTCCTCGCAGCGGGTACTCTGAGCTAGAAGGCAAGACGGGGGAAGAGAGAGCGAAGCTGAAAAACAACCAAAAGAAGCGTGCTTTCATGCGCGACCCTCGATCGAAGGTGTGGCACGCGTACGTCGCAGGTGCCCTCTCCGGTCTGGCCATCCTCGCAGAAGCACCGGGAAATCGCATCGGATTGGCTCAGCAGCTAGTGGTGCGGGGCTTAGAGGGCACCTATAACGTGGCCCATGGGAAAGGTCTTATCACCATCCCGTATGGGTCCGTCTTGGCCTTCGGTCTGGCGTGCGGGCAGATCATGTACGCTTGGATCGATGCACCGGATTCGCTCCCGCGGTCCTACGTCAAGTGGATCACCGAAGCGTCCAAGGTCACGCCTATCTGTCTCAAGGTGCATCGCGATCACGAGGATGTGGTCACCAACGACTGCTTCGAATTGTTCCCTGGCGGCAAGTTCCCAGACCTCATCAAGATGCCGAATGGAAAGATGCGCTACCCCAACCTTCCTGCCACAAAAGCAAACAGGCGCGGCATGACGGGAAAGAATGTCGCGAAAGTGGTTGCGTGGAAGGAGCGCACGGATAAGGGCAAGCTGGACCCCTTTGTGCCCTGCTGTCTGGTCCATCCCTGGGAGGACAGTCACTGGTGGAGTCCAGTAGACCGATTTGTAGAGGTTACTCGCTGGATCCTGCCAGTGTATGCAACTCTGCACTTTGTGCCTGCCATCTTCTTGCGGATGGGCGCGTTCAGAAAGGACCCTTGGCGGATCTTGTCGCGAGCCGCCTTTGGCTCTCTGCGATCGTCCTCCTTCCTGGGCGTCTTCGTCATCATCTTCCAGACGTTCTTCTGCGGCTGTCACTCCATTCTGTCCTGGCTGGACAAATTCCCATCCATCCGGGACAGGGTCCCTGGCTGGTTCATTCACGCCCTCACAAAAGGAGAGATGCATTGGTTTGCGGGTTTCCTGACCTGCTTTTCTCTTTTCATCGAGCATTCCAAACGTCGCACAGAGCTCGCGATGTACGTCCTTCCCAAGGGCGCAGAGTCTGCTTGGTCCGTAGCGCGAAAGCGTTCTTGGGTTCCATTCGTACCCGGTGGCGATCTGCTGCTCACTTCCGCAGGCATGTCGCTGGTCATGGGCACCTACGCTCAAAGCCCCGAGCACCTCTCAGGCATTGTTCGCCGCGTTGTATATCAGTTCGTTGGCCACAACTAGAGTGTTCCCGCACAACCTTCCCCTGTCCCGCCCATGCCGAGGCATCTCCCCAATGCACCCTCCTCCTCAACTCAAAGCACGCACTCGCTTGTGACTGCAGCGTCTTTTGACGACGTGCTCCTGTTCTAGTCCAACTTGCATCTCTCCTTTCCCCGGCTTGCACAACTTTGCCCTTTTTCTCCACTTTGGCGTACCACGGAACAGCCGCCGACTTTAGAAATACCTCTTTTGTTACACGTTTGCCCCTTGCTCGAGTCCGCACGCGGTCGATGCAGCTTCAATGCATGCACGATGGTTGTCGTCGACAACACGAAGCGCGAAACACTCCCAAGACCGTGCACACAGACCCGATTGCTTCGCATCGTCACGCTTTTGCAATGCAAAGCCGCCTCGCCCGACGCTTTCCTCGCCAAGTCAGACAATGAGCAACGCATGATGGCATCGGCGTTGCGCGTGAGGGGTTTTAAGAGTGACGCTTAAAGATTGAAACTTTTGTGTAGTGTCCCGCTCTCGAGTCGATTTGCAACAGGAGCAAGATTGTGCTCCCAGCCAGTCCTCCTTTCGTGACCAACGGTATACCAGATTGAGCACGTCATACCTTGCTTCGCTTTCATCCCAGTCTGTAGCAGTCGCTCTTGACCTTGCGCCACAGCCGTATGCTCTACTTTTGCTATCCGCAAGAGTCGATCATCCGACAAACTTTTCTCTCGTCTGATCGCGCAGAAACCATCGGAAGCCCTCGTACGACTGAGAAGGTCAGCAAGGTCAACATGGTCAGCAGGGCTGCAGAACGAACGCTAGCCGGCCTCTAACCTCCTCGCTCTGGGACTCACCAACCAGCACAAAGCGTTGGAGGGCATGAAGGTGAGTACGCGCGGAGAGAGACCTCGTGCAAAGCCCTTGAGCCCTTCCCTTTCGTGAATGATTTTGAAAGCTGTAAGCATTCCGCTCGCTTTCCTAATGACCGCGTCCGAAGAGTTGCCTCTCGTTTGCAGGAGCGTCTTGGCCACATCCAGAGGGTTTGTGACTGCTGCAGCCACAGCGCCTGCGAATCCACCTGCTACCGCGTGTGTGGTGGGACTGTAAGATCCTGAGGGATTCAGGACCTCTTTGGCCCATTCGTAGGTGCTGAACTGCACAGCCGTGAATGGAACTGTCATGGCGAGCGTTGTTGGGTATGAGACGTAGAAGGCCCTCAGACCTTCCCGCTTGTAGACATCAGATGCGCAGGTGAGCACAGATCGATACGTGGATCCGTGCATCTGCATCCTCTGCTTGACCACTGCAGCGCAGTATGTGTAATGATCGCAAGTCAGCGGTTCTCCTCATCGAGGCGAGCCAACGCCGGATCTGCCAACTCACCATCGAATGGGTTCATAAATGCGTCAGAAGCAATAGTAGCCGAAGCTCCAGCGAATGCTGTTTGGGAGAATCCCCGAGTACAGCGTCAGTCAGCAACAGGACCTCGTGCAGCAGCACGGTCTTGCGAAGCAGCAAGCAAGTGGAAGCGCAAAGCTCGTCGTGGTAGCGGATGTCATGCGCCACTTTGGTGTTGCGCTGAAGCTGCCGCTCGCCCAGCATGATACTCACCAGTGCTCGCAAACTGATGACCGCTCCTATTACCTCCAGTCGCCTCCTTGACGACCTCATAGGTTCCGAAGTACACTGCATGAGCAGGACCGGCACCCATCACCACGCTCGCCACACCTCTCCATAATGCTCTTCCTCCTTCTGCCGAAGATATCCTGCGAAGCGCTTCTGTTACACCCGAGTAGGTGGCTGCTGGAGATGCTGAAAGTATTTGCATGCGGGTCTGCGGCGAGCATAGGAAGGTCAGCAGGTGATCACCGCCAAGCCGACCCAAGCGCTAGCAATTTCTAGCAGAGCGTCATAGAAAGTCGAGCCTGCCACAATGGTTTGCGGCACGTCGAGCTGCGCAGTGCGCTGTGCCACTCACTCGAATGACGTCTACGGGGAACATGACTGCATGCTCGCTGATGCCGGCTAGTGCTCCAGCAATCATGTTGATGTGCAGGGGGAAACCCTCTCCCAGGCCCTCATAATCCACCTCCTCGCCTGCGTCTGCCATCTTGTTCACCACCAAGGGCTGTTCGACTAGGCTTTGAGCTTGCAGCTTCGCAGTGCGTTGCAGCGGGTCACAAATTGCGCTACGACTCTGGTCCCGTATTTCTCGATGCTTTGGTGTAGGGCGGGAAGCCTGGCTTCAGCTTGGCTATAGCAGTTGCACACAGACTACAAAGATGCGCTTGAGGTTTGAGCAGGGGGCTTGTCCACTGCTTCGCTTTCTTCTTGTGCACGCCAGGGACAGACGCTCTATGTGCGTGCTAGATGATGCGCTGGGCTGAATGTCGAGCGCAAAGCAGAGGCGATTATCTGTTGTGGAAGCGAGGGAAAAGAGGCAATGCAGAGACGAAAAGAGGAGAGAGATGTCTTTTCGGCAATCACAAGCGGCGAATCACAATGGCTGCAGACCTGCTCACCGCGTGAGGTGCGTGTGGATGCTTCTCATTCAAAATTCACTCACACTCACCCTCTTGACTCAAACTCGTGACTTCACGATCGATCACCAAACAATAGAAGCCATGCAGAGGCAATCAAGCAGCAGCAGCAGCAGCCAGCATGCAGCCAAGCAGCAGCGGGCCTCGCAGCGCGGAGCGCAGCGCAGGAGAGAAAAAAAGGCGCGCGCTTCTGAGCGCGGCTCGCACGCACACGCGTCGCTTTGCCGCCCGGCCACGTAAGAAGGGACTCAAGACTGACTTCACCTGCTTGCATGCATTTTACGAGTGAAGTGATGCATTTGTAATCTTGAATGATTAGCTCGGAAGGTTCACAGGGGCCAAGCTCGACGTTTGCATGGCTTTCCTACAATCTCGAATAAAATTTTTCATTCAGGACTATAGCCACCATACAGTATGCTTGAGCCAGCGTTTCTTGAAGGTTCAGACGAGACGTGCATGCGATCAATTTGAAAGCAGGACTCCAGAATTTGAAATCGCGACGCCTAGCTCACGCGATCGTGTGCTGTACATTATTCTGATTCAGGGCGCAGGCAGGCAGGCAGGTTCGCACCATCCATCTGATGAGGTCCACATCTTGCATCCAAGATTTTGATACCGTACACGCACGCGGGAGAATTTGTAACAACAAACCCGCGAGAGCAAAGAGCACGCACGAGTTGCCGCTCACAAACGAGCGTGGAGGGCTTGGCCACTCAGACTACTCATTGTGACTCAAGACTCCAATCCGATTCACTTCGTATTTACGATTTGTTCATCCACGCATGTACCGTAGTCTCCATTTGCATCGTCTTATTTTAATCGATCTGGAACGCGATAAGCTGCGCGTGCATGCGCGTGCGCCTGCTCTGCTTGGCGAGCTGCATGACGTACTAAGCAGCAGCAGTCAAGAGTGATGCACATCATCAATAACCTTCTGCATTCAATTCTCTCCGCCTTGCTTTACACAGGCACCAGCACAGCTTTGCTGTGACCCTGATGACCTTGAAGCTTGCCGTGCGCGGAGTTTCTCGTTGCATGCAGCAGCATGGATGCGACCAGCTGGCTAGGCCAGGCCGGCATCATCAGCAGCCAGTCAGAGGGCGCCCATTTCAAGTCTTGAGTGAGCCGAGCGCATGCACCCACCCTGCATTCTTGCTGATCTCTCTGTGCATTTGTACTTGGCATACACCAGCACGAACCCTGATCGAGGTGGTGTAGGGGAGCGACATCGTACGACTTGTGGCGCGCCGAGACATCAGGCATCCGACGGAGAGCTGCTGCTTGCTGTTGGGATAGAAATCAGACAAGGCGCACGGCTCAGCAGAGGTGTGAGCATCCACGCAGGTTGAATGAGCCCTGAATCGTATGTCTACTCAATCACAGCGCGCCTCTCGAATCTGCCACGTCTTGCAATTCTGTGACAGCAGACCATGGATACCTCCTTTCCCAACATCAACGTGGATCCGCCCAAGTCTCGGTTCTCGGCCAAGACTCTCCACTGGTAATCACTCCGCGTCCTGTCGGTCGCGCTGTAGCAGATTTCCCCCCCGCCAGGGATAGAATGGATAAATTCGCGAATATTGAGGTCGACACTCGAAGCAAACTTCGCAACTGACAGAGTGACTGATGCACACAAGTCAGATGAACCGGCCGTAAAAGGTCTCCTGGAGCGTCGAAGCACACACGTGCTCAGCCAGCCGCCGCCGAGCCACCAGCTATATATAGCCGATGCCAGGCCTCCACCTGCATGGGTCACGGAGAAACCGTGTGGGGCTCACCGCTCACCGGAGCGCAGCTCAACAACCCACTACTCTGATCCCATTCGGAGTCTTGACGCAGATGCATTTACATTCGCTCGAAGCAACATTCGCTCGCCTCGTGATGATCTCTTTTGACCACGAGAACCATCTTCTACCACTCAAGTCCTTGGCAAAGCACTCCTTGTACGAGCTCTGAATACAATGACACCAATCCTGCACGCGCTGGACAACTCGAGAGCTTTCCGAGTCCTTTGGCTCGCCAATGAGCTCGACATCGAGCTGGACGTAAAGAGCTATGCTCGGATCGATGGCAAAGGTGCAGATCCCAAGATGAAAGAGCAAAGCAGGTTCAAATTGGGCAAAAGTCCTTGTATCGAGGACGATGATCTGCTCGTCGTTGAGAGCGGCAACTGCATGGAGTGAGTGGCTGAGCTCTTGGATGCAAGACCACCTCTTCCTCCTTTTCCGCTGTCATTGCTGCTCAACGCAATGCCCCCGTCTACAATGCGCCGCATGGGTGCTTGCGACGGACATGCACAGATACCTCGTAGAGAGGTACGCTTCAAAAGGTGCCAGCTGGATACCAAACTCGCCAGACTGGAAAGGTCGCACAGCAGTCAGAGGCTGGATCGGATTTGCCGAGACTCTCATGACGGTGAGCAAGGATCAGCTTTTGCGTCGTGACCATGCGCTGACGACGTTTGCGTCTTGCATTGCGCAATGTGCGGCACTTGCTCGCTCGTGATGCTCGCTTTAGCACGCTCTGCCAATCATTTACGTCCAATGGTTCGCAGACGAGGGCACTGCCAAAGAGCTTGGCCCGAAGCTGGGCGCAAACGTGGTCAAGGATCTTGACTACGTCGAAAGCGAATTGGTTGCAAACAGATCTGGTTACCTGTACGGCAACGACATCACCGCTGCGTAGGTAGCAAGCGCATCTATTCTGCCTCGTCCTCTTGCTCTGCAGTCTGACGCTTTGATGAACCCCTCGCCTACTCGCCTTGACGCTCACGACTGAAGAGATATCGCAGTCGCATTTAGCGTCGAGTACGTCTTGTTCAAGCAGATTGGCACGAGTAATCAGAAATGGCACGGTATAGATGCGTGGCTCAAACGCCTCGAGTCTAGACCAGCCTACCAAAAGACGCTCAAAGCTGGCTTCAAGCACGACTTTTCATTGCTCTGAAGGCCGCTGACCATTTCTTATCGGCTCCTCGATGCGGACCTGCACGTTTCGTTTGGACTAGGCACTCCTTGTAAGCCGACGAGCGTGAATGTCAAATGCAATGAATTCCATGAAATGTGGAAGCGGGTGTGAGGCCGGTTTGTGCCGGACTGTCGTATGCGCTCCAAAGGGGAGATGTCTGTTGGAGCTGTGCCCGAAACGACGTCCTCCGCAAAAGCACGTGCGGTGGATCGGAGTCTAGATGGTTGCAGGATCGACGACGCGCTGGGCTCAAGCTTATTCGGCCGATTTGGCAACTTTGCGCCATCTAGCTTCCCTCTCTCCACCATAGCTACCAATGTCGGGCCGAGAGTACTTTCCCACCCCGGCTTCCCTCTCAAATTGCGAATCGTCCTTGCCAGTCACTCCGACCTGAACGCCCTGTTTGCCCTCGGCAATCGCTTTGGCGTCGAGTTTGTTGGACCCGTCAGCCGGTGCGGCTGTGAATCGTTTTTGCACTGCGCGAATCATGCTGTGTGATGTGAGGACAAAAGCGGGTCAGTCAAGCAAGCCCCTTCCGCTTGCGAGGGCAATGAGACTCACGCTCTAAACCAAATAAAGTTCAGGCTGTTCAGGGTGATGTTGCCGAGGGTGTAAAAGACCCGGTAAGAGATGGGAATGGGCGGCACGTGCGGCGTGGCAGGGAAGTTGACATTCATGAACCACGAGTAGGACTAGAGAGACGAGGGTGTGATGCTAATTTTGTGAGCGCAATCGACATTGGCAGACCCTCTATGAAGCTCACGTTGTAAACGCCAAACGTCAAGCGAGCGATCACGTAAGTGGACAGCAAGAAAACGGCGTTGATGAGCTGGATCTTGCTTCCGGTCTTGCCGAGCTTGTCTAGGAACCAGTGGATGTTGAGGAAAGCTGTGTTGGAAGAATTTCAGGATTGGCTCCCTACTTGAGCGATGTGACAGCTGCGATGCAGAAGCCTGGGTCGAGACTCACGTGTGCTGAGCTCCCACAGGAGAAAGCCTAATCCATCATACATGAAGATTGGGTGCTGCACAAAGCAAACATTGGCAAAGGCGATGCATCAGCGTCACATTCATGAAGCGCGCACGTTAGGCTGATACAGCTGTCTGCCGGTCGACTGCGTGGACAGTCAGGATACGTGCGCTGATCGTCTTCGATTCGCGCACGAGCACGCGCAAGCACACAAGCGGCGCTCAACGCTCTCCATGCATTGCCAGCAAAGATCCGATGCACCTGCTCCTTGCATGGCCCAAACAGCGCCCCGAATCGTGAATCGACTGCATTGCCGACTCACATAGACAAGCACAAATGCGGTGAGCGCGACGACTCCGTGGGCTACGAAGGCCGGTCCATCGAAGAGGATGGAGACAACAGTGTCCCAGATGAAGTAGCCAATGGCGATGGCATAGACTTGTCCGGCCTCGAAAGTGTATCCATACACCCTCCTCAGCGCCAAGGGGTGAGTGCCGTTCAGGCCGCCATGCTGGTATACATCCCACCACACTTTTCCGCAGAGCGGGGTGATGATGGCTGCGTGCACCAAAGCGACAAAATGAACGTCCCACGATATCCTCGTGCTCCTCTTGAGTTTGGGATATGTGTTGGGGAAGATGTAGGGAGAGACGAGGGAAGAGAGGAGCTGCAAGGTTGTCCACAGCGCGAGACTGCGGATGATGGTGCTCAGATGGGCAGGCAGGAGCGGCAGACCTGCTTGAATAGCGTAAGGCGTCGCCCACTCGGCCAAATCGAAGGTCATCTTCGGTCGCTCGCAGTGTCGGCGTCACGTCACGTCTGAGTGAGAATAGCAGGGAGTGGTGGGTGGATGGATGGATGGATGGATGGATGGATGGATGGATAGAGTGAGTGAGCTGAATGCTTGACGTCCGGATGCCGATGATTTACGATTCTGTGTGCTTTCCCGACTTCGCACGGTTCGCGATGCAAAGCAGATCGCATCTGCCCGCTGATCTGTGCGTGTGTGGAAGATCGTGGGTGCAACACACACCACAGACCACCAGCACGCGCACGCAGTAGCAGCTGCTTATGCTGCTGCATCTCTATACAAGCATGATGCGTGTGTACATGCATGCATGATATACGCCTCCGTCGCTTGTCGGAAGGGAAGCCGCTCTCCAAAGCGCATCATCCATCCCTCTTCGCGCCCCAACAATCCGACTCCGGCCAGCAGGCATTTCACGCTCATTCGCGCACACGCACTCACTGACTCGTGACTTGCGTCGTCGGAGGGAGCTAGGCAAGGGAGTGCTCTCACCTTCGAGAATAATCCGCTTCCAAGCGTTTGACCTTCAGTCACACAGTGAGCACGTGACTGATCGTCCACTCAGCAGCATCCGCTTGATGCGCGTGATATGTGTGCTCGCTCGATAGAAGCACAAGCACGCCATCCCCACGCCCGTGACTCACGATTGCGACATTCGGATTCGCCTTGCTTAGCGCGACACACCAGCACAGCTTAGCATAAACCGCCCATCATGGCGACTTCGGCACACACGCGCAACTTGCATGTTCAGCACACCGTACCCTCGTGCCGATGATACAGTTATTGATGAGTATGAGTGAGGTCTATGACAGCTAGCTGAGCCGCCGTTGCAGCATGGCAACCGTGGGGCGAAGAGCGAAGCAATCGGAATCCAGCACTTCGACCCGCGGCCAGCAGCATGGGGGCCATCGGTATGCAGCCGCAGGCAAGACGACCTACGCGGCTCGATCGAGCTCGAGCATGGACCGCTTTGATGGACTCCTCCAACGAAGTTCGCCGTTTGCAATCAAGAGCATCGGCACGCCCGCCGACGGTCGAGGCAATCACGAATCACGAGCTTCGGCATCTCCATGCAACAAGCACAATCACTCAGCTTAGCTTCTTCTTGGCCTGCCGCCTGATTTGATAATGTCCGCCTGGATCAAACGGCGGTTTGACTCGCTTCTTGCTCCTTTTGGCTTTGGCAGACGCTCCATCAGCATCACACATCTGGTCTCGTCCGCTGTTCTTCTGTGCGCGCCTACCCCCACGCTGGTGTGCGGGCCGATGGTGTGATGGAGAGCATAGCATATTGCCGAGATCACTGCGGCAGCTAAGTCGCAGGATGACTGACCTCCATCTGCTCACCGCAAGCTGCTGCTGCATCGGACCCTCCCCCCGGCTTCAGGAACGCTTACTCTGCTTGGCCATAGCTCCCGCTCTCTTCGTGCTTGCAGCGTCGCTCGACTCGAGCGACGATGATGGATTCGAAATTGAGGTGGATGAGCAAGCAGAGCTCAATAGCACGCGACCTGCTATCGGTCCAAACCTATGCACAATTGACAAGAGTGAGTGGGTAGCGATTCGTGATCACCTGTCTCGCAAGTGCGGTTCCTCCCAGCTGGTATCGCTATACGCCACATTCGCCCACTCTCTCACGCGGCAACTGCCCTGGTTGGGCGCGGCTTCCGTTCCTAGATTTCAAAGCAACGCATGGCATGGCAAGTGCACTTCGATCTGGTCCAACCTCAGACTTGGCGTAGTCTGGTTCACAACACTCGCCCTGTGCACTGATCGCTTGCATTTGCAATCAAAGTCGCGGCTGCGAGTAGCCGTAAGTCTGTCGTGACACCCATGGAAGTGCAGCAACCTGTCAGCCTCCCATATATACCGCCTCCAGTCGATACTTGAGCGCCAATACTTCCCCAAAGCAAATGGACGGACATCCGCTCCTACAATTTACATCCTTCCACCATTTCACCCCATCTCGCCTGGCGTCACACGGCCCAGATCTGGGTGATCAGTCGGTATGGTCGCGCCAATCGTTGCAGAGATCGGACCTGGCGTGCCCGTCTTGCCTCCACATCCCGGTGCGGTCGCGCCCACTTCAGACTCTTCAAGCATCGCGAGCGAGAAGCAAGACGAGTCTGGCCGCAAGACGATCAATAGCGACGGAGAGCTTACCCTTTCGGGTTCAGAAACGCCTTCCCCTAGTCCACCGTCCGGCAAGAATCTGGCGGTGGAGGGTTTAGAACCGCCGCGTCTGGTGGATCTTTTCCTGCCGCAAAACAAAAAGAGGAATCAGATCAAGGATCTCGACACTATTGCCACCCAACGATCAGTGCTTGATGATCCGGTCAAAGCGCAGCATTTTCAGCCTCCGACAACCTGGGAAAACTACCGCAATTTCGATTCCGAATTTCGGTGGACGTGGAGAGAAGAGAAGGTGAGCGAAGCCTGGTTCGACGAGTATGCGTCACGACCGGTGCTCATGCATTTACTTGGCGGAACTCTGATTGGCAGGACCTGGTTCGCCTGTTGGACCGAAAGGTCTTGGCTTTCGCGTGCCTCGCTTTCGTCTCACTGAATTTGGACAGAAACAACCTACTGGCTGCTAACTCGGACGGCATGCTGCCCGATCTTGGGCTGACACAAGATGACTATGGCCTGGCCAACACACTTTTCAAGGTCTGCTTCTTGATCGCAGAGCTGCCGGGTCAACTCATCTCGAAGCGCATTGGTCCCGATCGCTTCGTACCTTTGCAGATGGGAGCCTGGGCCATCCTAACCATCTTTCAGTTCTTCATCTCCGGACGAACGTCGTATCTCTTGTGCCGATGCCTACTTGGCTTCTGTCAAGGATCTTTCATTCCGGATCTCATGCTCTTCTTGTCACTTTTCTACAAGAATGCAGAGTTGTACATGCGTTTGGCCATCTTTTGGTTCGGCATGCAGGCGACCTCTTTCGTCTCGAGCTACTTCACCTACGGCCTCATGCAGATGGGCGGCGTTGCTGGCAAAGAAGGGTGGAGATGGCTCTTCGTGAGTCTGGCTGCGCGCAAGCTTCACGAGGAGGTAGTGGCCCATCTGACCGTGCCTTCTCTCTTGCCGATGTAGTTCTGGGAAGGCCTGCTGACGCTCGGCATGGCGGTGCTCGCTTGGTTCAAGATGCCTCCAGGTCCGTCGCAAGTCAAGCGAGGCTTCTATACGGATCACGACCGACAGTCGAAGATTGCCGTGATGCGCGTCATCCGCGACGATCCTGGCAAAGCGACGATGCATAACCGTCAAGGACTGAGCTTCAAGCAATTCTTTGAGACGGTGCTCGACTACAAAATGTTCCCGCTCTACTTTCACGGTCTGCTCTTCGAAGTGCCTCAAGATACTGTGCAGCAATACCTCACGATCTCTCTCAAGCAGCTCGGCTTCTCCACCCTGCTTTCGCAAACCCTCAGCTCGGTGCACTACGCTTGCACCATCTTCACGAGTCTGGCCGTCAACATCCTCGTTGAGCTTACTCGAACCAGAGCTTTGAACTGCGTCCTGCTCGGTATTTGGGTCTTGCCGTGCTTGATAGCTCTCAAGCTTCTGCCTTTCCCCAATCCTTGGGGGTTCTTTGCCGTTGCTACCGTGCTCACTTCAGGTCCTTACATCCATCCAAGTGAGTGGTGACACCGCAAGCGTTCTGAAATATAAGACGCGCTATGGTGCTGATTCGCAGTCCTGAATGCTCTGCTCCAGTCCAAGTCGCTTGGGTCTCGGAAATCTCCGGAGATGTCGGCAAGCGTGCTTTGACCGCTTCCGTGTACAACATGTTTGTCCAGGGCTCTTCCATCATCGGATCCAATACGTATCGTGCGAGCGACGCACCAGAATACTCAAAAGGCAACACTGTCCTCATCGTCCTCACGACCGTGAACATGCTCTCCTACTTCTTCACCCGATGGTTTTATCGTCGCATCAACGGAAAGAGAGACGAAAGGTGGTCCTCGATGTCCGAAGAGGAGAAGGAGCATTACCTCGCCACTACCACCGACAAAGGAAATGACCACCTCACTTTCCGCTTCGTATTCTAGGGTCTCGGTCATCCATCATTCTCACACATGTTTCGCCTTGCGCGTCTCCGCGTTTGAGGTAGACGACACACGAAAAGACCGGTTCATGTCACATTCTCCACAGTCTACCATCCACACTTGTACTCCCACCATGATAGAATCGAATGTCGCGACGCCGGCTGCTGCCAGTTGAAGATTCACAGCGTGGAGGTAATCTGCTGCAAGATGTGCACATGCTGGCGGTAGGTGAGCTCCTCCATCCAGACACGCAGACACGCGAGTGAAATGCCCTGCGTGCCTTGCTCTGCAATTCAGCGTGCCGCGAACATTCGTCATCAGCACATGGCAAGTCAGGAACGATTAGAATCGCGAGCGACCTCTCGCGATCGCGATCAGGAAAGCCAAGGAGGTGCGGAAGCTCACCTGGTGAGGTTTCGCGCTTGCGTGAGCCCATTGGTGATTGTGGATAATGAGGCCCCCGGTGCATGGCTGCCGCATCAGATCTCAAGAGCATGCAGTGCTTGCAGCTTTGGACGGCATGCACGGACCTCTTCGCGGATGGCGCCATCGCCATTTAGAGTCCCGAGTCTGAGCTAAAAGGTGCTGCATGGCGATTGAGGGCGCGGGCTTGCCTTGGCTATCCAACGTGTATCGGTACATTATCAAGGTCTTTCGGCCCGCATCGCTCAAGATTGTCTGTTGAAAAAAGGCGGATGAACAGCAGCCGCATAAACCACAATCATCGAGACGAGAGTTTTCTCGACCTCAGCTTGGCGTCCTTTCGCAAAGGGCGTGACACAGGACCTGGATGGTGTCATGTGGGGCTATGAGATAGCAGCGTGTTTTGAAGACTCGAAGCTGCCAATTGCTTGTCACACCACGAACGCTTCTGGCAGTCGAGCGCTGCATCGACACACTTGTTAATGCCAGTGCGCACGATACGGAGTGCTACTGTGCACACGACATCGATGGGTCTGATGTCTTATAAGATGTGGTGAATCATCGACAACCCGCCTCGTGATTCTGTCTCCAGTCCAGCAGAGCCAACAAATCGTCCATCACTCCAAATCATTTCAACCACAATGTCGGTCGCCAAAGAGGTAGCAAGTGCCAATCAAGCATTCGTTTCCAGCCGCAAGACTGGTCAATTGCCACTGCCGCCTGCGCGAAAGCTGACCGTCTTGACGTGCATGGACGCCCGCATCGACCCCGTCGTGAGTCCCTGGGGAAGGAGGGAGCGACGAAAGCCGGCCTTGGTCGAGAGCACACTACGAGACAAGAGCTGACGACCTACGAGAATCCGATTCTGGTAGGCTGCATTTGGTATCAAGGAAGGTGACGCTCATGTCATTCGTAATGCTGTGAGTTGGATACCGTACCTGCCAACTGCATTTGAAAGAAGACTCGGCTCAACTGTCCTACATACTTCCAACTCTCTGCCAAATCTCTAGGGCGCCCGTGCCCCCGACGCCGTCCGCAGTCTTGTGATCAGCCAGCAATTGCTGGGCACGGACACCATTCTGGTGATTGGCCATTCGTGAGTGAGGCGCACCCCGCAGATTCAGGGTTGGCCACCAGGAGCTCAATGCCCCTCGCCCTCTTGACCAAAAAAGCGACTGTGGAATGCTGAGTAGGTCGAGACGTGCTTCGCACGCAAACTGGCACTCGCTGAGCATATCTTTGGCTGTCTATCCTCTCAGCTTTCCAAACGCCTCAAGCTCGCGAGATCGTGGCCAAGCAACAAGGAAGTCACCTCGACAGCAAGGGACAGGCCGAGCTCGACTCTCTGAACTTCCTCGAGTGAGTCGCAGGACAGTGCTACTTGCGCATTGCCCATCATGCCTGACGCTAGGCATTCGACTGTCTAGGTTCCCCGACCTCCATTCCAATGTCGCCAGTGATGTCGCATTTTTGAAGAGCAACACCCTCATCAAGCCCAACACTGACATCTCTGGCTGGGTCGTGAGTTCAAATGAGCCCGGGGCAACACGCATGACCGTGACTGACTGCGATCGCTTCCGCCTCCTCCATCAAACGGGAACAGTATGATGTCGGCAGCGGCAAGCTGAGCCAGGTCGCCTAGAAGCTTGTACAGCCTCGCCAGGCTCGACAAGCTGTCCAACCACCGGCATTCGCGTGTACCTGTGCATCTTACCATCACATCCTGACTCCAGGTCCGGATCTTTCGTGACAATGGATGCGCATTGCAGTCGTCGTAGTCGTGAGAGGACATCGTGAGAAATGAAAGTTGCCCAAAACGGCTCAGACGCAGGGACGTCAGAGAAGCGACGCTTTGTCCTCACCGAGCATGATCCACAGGTTTGCGATCTGCAGCTGTATTTGGCTAGAGAGGATATTCGAGAGGGTCCCGGTCAGCAGTGTCCGCATGCACACGCAAGCAGCCTGTGGACCCATGAAGACACGACGAATATCGAGCGGAAACTCCTGTGGCAAATGTGCTCGAGGCTAGAAGGTGGGTCGCGCGCCTTAGTCCTCTTCGTAGACATGTCGCTTGCGAGATTCGCCTGGGGTCATGCCCTTGCCTGCGCCTACGACACCGACTGCGACAAAAAAAGAGTGAGTGGTAAGCCGTACACTCGACGATGGTGCACGTATGCGCTCGCCTGATCGAGAAGTCTCACCTCTGGCCAAAGGATCCTCGGGCGTCCTGAACATGCTCTTCCCAGATGTGCCTGCAATCGAATATCCCTTCTTGGCACCCTTTTTAGCAAATTTCTGCCAGGTGCTCTGCTTTTCCAGTGCTGCCTGATCCTTGCCCTGACTACGCTCTGTCTTTTTCTCATTGCGTTTGCGCTTCCTTTCCCGCTCAGCTTCCTCTTCTGGCGTCAAGGTGCTAGCGCCGCGTTTCACATTGCCAGCTTTGGTTACAGGCGTGTTGGATGCGGCATCTGAAGAGCCAGTCCCTGCGCCTGGACCGGATGACCTGGCCAAGGGCTTCAAGGAAGCACTGGTCACCATTTCGGTGGTATTGTATCCCTTGAATACGATGCTGTAGACTGGGTTAGCGGCAGATCCTCCGACCGACGTGATGCGTGCGGGATACCAGCGCCCGTCCGCCTGAAGGTCAACAAAAGATAAGTCAGAGACATTGTAATGTACGCAGGGCATTCGACACGGGCTAGTCGCGTCTAGCTCACCTGGTACTTTGCCATGCATTCTTCACCTGCAGCATACTTCCTGACTTCCTTCTCGGTTGCTGTTGATCGTGAATTGGAGGCCTCTCCTCTCGGACTTTCATCACGCGACTTTGCGCTCGTGCTCGGAAGCTTGGATGAGCCAGCGTGCGGACTGCTAGAAGCCGCTTTGGTAGCCTGCGCTTCGGCTGTTTGTTGTGACACCAGCTCCCGAGTCAGAGCGATGAGGTTGGTCAGCTCTTCTTGTAGTGTCTTGAGTTCCGCATTGTTAGGGTCCGCGGACAAGGCGTCATTGACCTGCGACAGCTGAAACTCGTACGACTGCAGTCTGTTGAGGAGTGCGATACAGGAAAAACAGCGTGAGCATGGCAGCGTCGCTAGAGAAAGTATGGCGGATGCATCGCGCTCACTCGGTGGCGTCCATGATCGCGAGGGAACTATCGTAAATGCCCTCTCACAAGGCTGAGGTTGGGGTGTAGCGAGGGCGCGAGCGAGTCCAGAGATGTATGCTATGTCAGTTGGTCAGAGCTGAGAGTGAGCGTCGGCAAAATCTTCGACGTGGTCTGAATGAAGATGGATGTGGTACATGGGCGAGAAACAAGTGAGATCGATGCGATGATGTGCACGATTCGACTCGACTCACGACTGCATGGGCCTTCGCAGGTCACGAGTCGACGGCCTAGAGGCGAAGGCCGATGAGACGCGCACGTGACGGCAAGCTGCAGCTCTTGAATTCTTGATTGACCGTTGTGACTACTTTGAAATTTGACTCTGATGACTCAAAGACTCGTGGCTTTCTTGCAGCGCGCCCGACGTACGCATGCTCCCTTGCGCCGAGATTGAGGCTCTTCTATCCCGCTTTCCTCCTCCTCTAAGGCCCATGTCAAGCGCTCGATGATGCACCTGGCGGGCCTTCTAATCTTTGGTAGCCTTCCGCCATAGGTGAGTACATGATGAACTTTTCAAGTGCCGACACCGATCACCAAGTCTTTGCTGCGGTTGGGGTGTGGCCGGCCGAGCCCGCCCGAAGGAGGGCGCGGTAGCTAGATTACATATAGATTGGACAGTTTTGCGCGGCTTGGATGTCGCCATGCTGCCAGTTCTTGGCCATCTGCCATCTACATCAGTTGAGACCAGGCATCTCCGCGGACGGCATGGTCCCGAATGCCCTTCGTGATGACGCGGATATCACAAAGCAAGCTGCTCGGCAATCGTCAAGTCGACGTCGTGGCTTTCTCCATGACACGGTAGGCAGAAAGAAGCCAGAGGTCGACAATGGGCCACGCCGCCTAACGCACGCATATTCACCGCACGGCGATGAAGTGCTCCCATGCCAAGTGCGCGCAACGATTGCGGTCAGGTAATGAAGGCGCCACCGAAAGCCAAGAGGGCGCCGCATAGCTACGCAGCGCAGTGATTGTTGTGTCTGCGGTTGGCAACACGAGTCGCAAATACCACAGTCGCAACGAGGGCCCAGGTACCGTACCTCGTGCGCGGTAGTTGTGACGCAAGCTGGGCAAATGAATTGGGCGAGGGCTGGGCATCGCTTAGGAGTTGCAGCAGGCACACGCAGAGAAGTTTGCCTTGCCAGAGCCTTTAAAAGAGCGATCACGAATGATGCAGCAACAGATGACCACATCCCATCTGTGTGCGCAAAGACTCTACCGCCTACTCTTCCAGTTGGCGCATACATTCGCCCGTCCGCCCATCACTTCACGCGCTCTCCTCGCAAACATCGCAGATGCTGACCTCGACGTCCTCTCGTCACTTTTGCTACATCGTGGCAGCTGTTTCGGTGCTCTTTATCGCACACTTACCAGCGTATGCGAGACCAGGACCACGGGCAGCGCCAGCACCGCGACCAGGTCCCAGACCAGCGCCCATTCCGCACGTGCCCTGGTCGCCCCTGCCCACTGGAGGTCTGGGCGTGAGCAGAAGGACAAGCGCAAGTTTGGCTCTCATCGATCGTCAGAGCTCGCCGCCAGGCTCCGACACCCTACGAGCTTCAGAGCCGGGAGGTCCGCTACAACCCCACTCTCATTCTTCAGGCGTCTCGGACTCCTACGCAGACAATCTCTTGCCGGAACCGCTTGCAGCCTGCTACAATACCAATTCGTCGTATCAAGCGACAGATCGACAACCGACGGTCATCAACAAAACGTCTCCAGTCTCAAATCCGCACTGTCCAGAGAAGCCTGATCTGGGCGACGAGTCGGGTGACGCAACGGTACAGCCCTCCAGATCAAAAAGCGCGCCTCCACCGACTCCGGGTCAGCAGAATCCGGTTCCCAGTCCTTTGCCGAACCCAAGCCCGACCAAGTCGGGCACAGATCCGACGTCAGCTTCAGCTTTGGGTCCTACAGCCCCTCTTCCTGCGCCAACGCCAAGTGTCGACCAGCCCACACCCACCACCCCGCCTAACAGCAGTGGCATTGGCACAGACACCAGCGCAACGAACACGACGATGCCTAGCTCCGCGCCGAACGCGACGGTCGCAGGGACTGCAGGTCATGCGGACAGTGCCATTAGACGCAATCGTCCGCCCGCTTACGCCCTTGGCATCGTGCCGACCTTGGTGCTAGCAACAGCAGCTCTCGTTGCGATTGTCATCCTGATGGACTGGCTGTTGCTCATTTTGTGAAGAAGTGCCTACCATCAGCATTGCTCCGTCAGCGCTGGTGCGAAGCGAAGGACTTGAATCTTGCTAGTCAAGCGGGACACGAAGCAAGCGTCGAACTCGCGCTCGGCAGTGGAACTCCAACTGGATCCTCGACTGCCATGCGTTCTCGCTCCGTGTCCCCATGGACTCAGCATGCTGAGTCAACATCATCCTTGTGAAGAAACGGAAAAGGTCTCGAGGCCGATTCTGCATATCTTATCGACCAATTCGGATAGAAGCAGGCTCAGAACTTGGGGACAGTCAGTCTTCGAATGCACATCAAGAGCTAGCTTCGCAGCCATGAGACATCGATATTTCAATCGCGCCTCTTTGGGTCGACAGGCGGTGAGCTTGCGCCGGGAGAAGTCATGGCCAGCTTCATGTCGTTGGAGCTCCTCTTTTTGTCCTCGGCCGTTGTAGAAGTGCCCATGGCTGCTGCTGCAGCCGGTGCCCCGTCAATGTCATCCCATGCGTCCCACGCATCTTCAGCATCACCTTCGTCGCTCAAAGCTTTGCCCGCTTGTGTTCTGAGACTTTCTTTCGACGCCTGCTCTACTCGTGCTGATGAAGTGTCTGCTTGTGCTCCTAGCTGAGAGTGAGAGGAATTGCCTTCGGGCTTGCGAAGGCTGGCTTCTTGTGCTACGGAGCTTGTATGCGCGCCCTTCTTGCTGGCACCGCGCAGATCGTTGCGGGGAGAGCCTGCTCGCGAGCCGGCTGCAGAACCATTTAATGAAGGTGGGTATGCGTGCGCGTCCGTCGTGCTGGATCGCTGCCGCCTGTTGTTAGACTGCTCGTCGTCGTCACTCTCGCTAGCGTCGCCCACAAGATGTGCTTCGGATTGATTACGAGCTTGGTGATACATTCCTCCAGAACTGTTGCTATTCCGACCTCCGCCCCGTTCAATGTCTAGTGAATCGCCATCGAAATACTCCGAGGCTTCGCTCGGTCTTCCCTCGTGTCCTGTGGCTTCTGGAGCGCCCCCTATGTGCCCGTCTGGATCCGCAGCGTACTTGCTCTTGACGGGATCGTGCCTCAAAAGAGAATCTATGAGCCAGAATTGCAAGACGTTCATGATGATTGGGAAGATGGCCAACGAAAAGAGCAGCTCTGCCCTCTTGTGACCTCCGAACAGAGCCAAAATGCCGTCTGCGAGATCGACCAAAAAGGGTAGCAAGGAGAAGAGGAAGAGAACGGCGATTTTCATGAGGAGCATGGCGAAGAGGTACATTGCCAGTTGTCGAGCCCAAAATGAGAGTCGAGGTCTTTGAGCATGTTGACTTGCACCTCGTCTGTATCGCCTCCTCGTCCTGCTGCGCGGCAGACGTGGACGACCTGACGTGGAGCCGGATGGTGAGGGGGGTGGCAAGGCAGTGACGATGGGTGCTGCTGAGTAAACTCCGCTGACGCATCCTTCGATGCCAGCTACATCCGTCAAGAAGTGGGTCAAGAACCGCATCGCCAGGTAGATGAATCCGACGCCTGCAGCGCAGAGACCATCAGCGACCAACAAGCTGAAGGTGCCAAAGAGCTGACATGGGAACGCCAACTCACCGAGTGTGGTATCCACTCCGATGTTGAGAACGTACAGAGCGCAGGGATTGGTCCTATCAGTTCCATGGTGACTTGTCCAATCGCTGAGGAAGACGTTCAGGCTGTGAACAAAGCCCTGTCCAAGCATCTGCTTCGTGACGTCCAGCATCCTGAGGTGCGAGAGCCGAGAAGAGGGATCGGTAGTGTGAGCGTTGCCAACGAGAGCGCACTTGACGCTCGACGCCGCGCTCAGTCGGAATGAACCGGCATACACCCAACCACACTCGCCACCATCGCCGCTCTTAGGGCATTTACGCCGATGCCTGTGCACTCACCAGATCTTCCAAGGTCGCATCGGCCGTTCCCTCCTCCTCTTGAACACGAGCGAGCCGACGACAATGACACCCATGGCAGCTTGCACAGCCAACGCGAAAGGCCCCAACAGCCTGCATCCTTCATCTCCGATCTCTGCTCCAGGTAAAGGGATGGGATAGGGCGAGGGTGCATCCGTAGGTGCGGGTCCTGGTCCTGGTCCTGGTAAAGGAGAGGTGGGGGTAGCTGTGGGCTCTTGCCTCAAGAGCAACGTCATTGCTGGCAGCAATACCGCTGCGGACGCCATGGCGGTCGACAGAGATGGGAGGGGGGACTGTTGATGCGATTCCAAGGGCCTTCTATGAAGCGATGCGCAGCGCCAGGAACCATCATCGATGAAGGATGAGTGGTTGAGGGTCACGAGTGGAGGGTTCAGCGTTCAATTCACGACTGCATGGGTTGCTGGGTTGCTGGGTTGCATGACGAGGGCTGCCAAGGCCGCGGCGAGAGCAAGCGCGAGTGGTGAGCCATGCACGGCGCGGGCGGCCAACATGCAGTCACGAGTATAGCGCTGCCATTTCAATAGCACGTGTTGCTATCCAAGTTCATTATTACGATTCTCTATAGTCGGCTATGCCGTGACTGTATATGCTTGACAGCTCGCTGCACAGCAGGCACCTCCACATGCAGCATGCATTCGAAGCTGCTGCTGGTTAATTGGCGCCTTGGTCTACATTCGCATTCCCATCGATGCATCACCAACACCGCAACCGCTTAGTACACACCACCATCCTTCACTTCGGTTGCATCTGCAGTAGTCATCATCTTTGCCTCTTTTACAACAATCACCCGACTCACGATGTCGCTCAAGCAAGAGTCACTCAATAAGACGTTTGGTGGAGAGCTGCGCAAGTACAGCTACCAATCGCAAGCTCTCGGAGGCCTCACCACCAACCTCAACGTCTTCTTACCTCCTACCGCCATTGGTGCCTCTGCCAAGGCAGCGCCCGTGCTCTACTACCTTGCAGGATTGACATGCACCGAGGACAATGGCGCTCAAAAGGGTGGCATGTTCGGTGCGGCTGCCTCGCACGGCATCGCGCTCGTCTTTCCCGACACCAGCCCTCGCGGTGCCAAGATCGAAGGAGAGGATGAGAGCTGGGACTTTGGAACGGGTGAGTGTATGCGCATCAGCTGAAGCGCTTGCTTGCCACTGAGCCTGCGCTGACCACTTCTCGCTTTGCCCTTGCTCGCTCTACTGCCCCTCAGGGGCTGGGTTTTACGTGAATGCTGACAAGGCCCCTTGGAACAAGCACTACAACACGTACGACTACGTCGTTAGAGAGATTCCAGCCAAGCTCTCGGAAGCTGGCTTGCCCATTGTGAGTGTCGGCACTCGGCTCACCGTGTTGCAACTCTGCTCACGTATATCACGCGCACTCATACTACGGTCATCGAAAGGCGGTCGAGAAGGCCTCGATCTTTGGTCATTCGATGGGAGGTCACGGTGCGCTGTCCATCTACCTTCGGGAAGCGGGCAAGTACAAGTCAGCTTCGGCATTTGCGCCCATCTCGCACCCCACTGCCTGTCCGTGGGGCGAAAAGGCTTTCTCGGGCTACTTCAACGATGCCGCAAAAGGTAAAGAGCACGATTCCACCGAGCTCATCTCTCAGGCTGGTGGGTCTTCCAAGCGCCAGCTGAACATCCTCATCGATTCGGGTACGGGCGATAACTTTTACAAGCAGAAGCAACTGCTGCCTGAGGACTTTGAAGCTGCTGCTAGGAAAGCTGGATACGATGCAAAGGACGTCAATGTGAGATTGCAGGAAGGCTACGATCACTCTTGTGAGTAAATCTTTTGGGGGAATTCACAGCTCAGCCCTTCATACTCCGCATGCTGAAAGCCCATCTCATGAAATCATCACCCGCCTTCAGACTTCTTCATCTCGACATTTGCTGGAGAGCACATCAATTGGCACGCAAAGTTTCTGACGGCTTAGGACAGTGTTCTGGCCGCTAATAGATGCAATGCGTGAGCCTTCACTTGTGTCGCTGGCCCGCCGAAGCTAAAGACTGCAAAGCAATGATTGGATAGCAGTGTACATCCGGTATGAGTGCGGCTTTCAGGCTGCATGGCTGCAGAATGTTGCGAAGCATGCGCGGTGCCGTAGAATATGTACTAAGAGCAGCCGATTCCACTTGTAAACACGGTGGTTGCACTCTCCCATCAAGTATATAAATGTCCTGAGCGCAGCACCAGCGCTCAAGCTGGGACCGTCGTGATCAACACATCAACACTCGACACAGTCATGGCTCTGGGCGCGAGCTACACGTGGTCGGCGCAAAGAGCGGAAAGGCATATGGTGCAGAGATGACGCCGGAAATACGTTCCGAGACGTTCGGGCCTTTGATCCTCCGCGGGACCGATGTGGCGCTGAGAGCGCTTGGCTCTCGCCTTTCGAGCTGTTCGCACTTTAGGACGCACACGCAAGTTCTTGACTGCTTTCATTAAACTGCTCCATGCTCTGCTCGTACTTGATGGGAACGGAGAATAAGTGGTGTTGTTGAGCCCGTTCGGACGCTCGAAAACGTCGTAGGGAGGTCATAGTGCCCGGCGAGCCTCCTCCGTGTAGGACCAGGCTCTTTGGGCCGCTTTGGGCCGTCTTGAGGTCCGGGCCCGCGAGAACCAAAGCAATTCACATCGCACATCAAGTACCGGGTTGCCTGTTCTTACCAAATCACGAAAGCAGACTGGACGGACTTGTCAAGTCACGAGTAGAGAGGCCTTTCAGCACGCGATGCAATCGAGTAACGACATTCAGCAACCGTTGACATTGTTGAAGAGGTGTCGAATGCAAATTGCCCTGCCAACAGTGCAGACACGGCTCAACTGGATTGCCTCGTTGTGCGAACGCTAATTGGCCGCCAAAGGCAATGAATGATTCGTGCGGTGTCCGCATGTCAAAATACTTCATCGAGCTGTGCCGATTGCAGACCGCTTGGTCATCAGACTGCGTGAAGCGGTAAGCAGGGTTATCATGGAAATGGCAGACGCGGCCCGGTCGTTTGGGCAGAGAGAGAGAGAGAGAGCAAGGGAGAGAAGTAGAGCAGTAGCTCGCACCTCGTCCTCGTGTTTGCACCGTGTCTTTGAAAGAGATCTTCCCTGAAAATATTCGGGCAAACGAGACGTCTAATTAGCGTGCTTGCCTGCCCGTAGCAGTGCAAAGTGCCGGGAGTCAATGAAGACAGGCTGCGCCCCTGTGTTTCTAACTCTCTTTCGTTGCAGGTTGATCGGCAATACCCCAGTCTTAAATTTCCTGTTCATGGGTATGGGATGGGCTTTGGCGCCGCTAGCTGGCCTCCGCTCGCCGTGCTGTGCTTACACACATTCAATACTAGGGTCACTTTGCGGCATATTGTTCTTGCCGTCAAAAGCAATGGCGCAGCACGGATCGCTTGTGCCTGGTCGTACTGTCGATTGTCAAGAGGACGGCGGTGTCGCACGGGACATTGGGGCGGTGCGCTCCCGCGTGCAGAGAAGAAAATGTCGTGGCCACAAGTCACGCCCACCGGTGATCCCTCAGGCGACAGTCGCCTGTCCAAGACGAGTGGAAAGGGCCGTGAGCTCACGTACCCCCATCGGAGTCGAGTAAGGGCCTCTAACACTTCAAATAGGTGAGACGTATGAAGAAGGCCCTCTTTGCGAACTGACCGTGTCACTCCTCTCCCATCCTACGTCCTCCTCTCCTTCCCCAACCTTCCATCATGAAGCTCTGGTCTTCCACCCTGGCACTCTGCATCCTGCTTTCGTACAGCTTCTCAGCCGTCCACGCGTGGCAGAGTCGTGTCGAGCTGCAAGATACCATCGAGACGACAGCTCGCGACTACCTCAAGCGCACCTCCTCCCACACCTTTACGCGCGAGGCCAAAGAGGTCGCCAGGCGTCAAGTCAGCCAAGCCCTCGAGGGTGCTCGTTCTTCTCCATCCTCACCAGCTGAAGGATCTGGACCGCCAAGAGGCACGGCGAATGAGGACCAGATCCGTCAATTGTGCAAGGACCTCCGTACGCAGCTCGGCAAAAAGATCGTCATCCCGAGACCTGCGATCGTGAACCTCGAGTACGAAGAATCGCGCCTACACGTCTACAATGCCGCTCAAGCAGAGTGAGTGCGCAGTGGCAGGCGGCCGAGAATGACATGCATTTTGAGCTCTGACCGTGTGCGCGCTCTTCCATTGGACACCAATCAGCGAGTACCGTAAGTTGTGACGAGTCGCCGCTACAAACGTCGGATGATAGGGCGACTGAGCGAGTACCTTGTTTTGGCCCCCCTCCGAATTTGCCAAAGCCTACTGCCTGATCTTGCCCACCAGCGCAGACCATGTGCGGGCTGCCTATGCTGGATTGAAGCGAATTGGCGCCGGTTTTGGCGTGCGCAGCGGCGGCCATGCCACGATCGACGGTTGGTCATCCACCAAAGACGTCATGATCGATTTCAAAAACTGGTGCAACGTTGAACTCGCCAACCAGGGTAGCATCGCAAATGTCTCGCCCGGGTGTCGTTGGGGAGAAGTGTACAAGCGTCTCGAAGCTAAAGGCAAGACTGTGCTCGGTGGTCGACTGAGCAACGTCGGCCTTGGCGCAACGCTCGGTGGAGGGTGAGTCTGAACTGAGCGTCACTTGATCTCCGCGGACAAAGGACTGATCGAGATGCTTCCCTGGGGACATCAAGCCTGTCGCACCTCTCCAACCTGCACGGTCTCATTGCGGATAATGTCGCATCGTACGATCTGATCACGCCAGAGGGTCATTCCTTGACCGTCAGCAACACCACCAATGCCGACCTCTGGTGGGCGCTCAAGGGAGGCAAAAATCGTTTCGGTATCGTCACCCGCTACGGCTTTCAGGCTTACGATGTCGGGTCTTGGTGGGGAGGTTTGTTGACGTACAAGGGCGAAGACGCACTCAAGGTGTGCGATGCCGTTACCGAATTTGCCGAGACCTTTTCGGATCCCAAGGCAGCGATCATTCCCACCTTCAACGCGGCTCTAGGTCCGATCGGGGAATTTGTTTCCGTGGCGTTGGCATACAATGGACCCGATCGTCCAGCTGGGGTGTTCGACATGTTCTTCAACATCCCTCGAACGGCGGAAAATGTCGGCAAAAAGTCGTACGCCGACATCAATAGCGTTTACGACTTTGGCGCAATCTGTGAGTGGTGCTTGATCTGCTGCTTCAGCTCGTCGTTGTCCCGCTGATTGTCGGTCGATGTGATTTGTTCCAACCAAATATAGACGGCTTCAACGTGAACTTCCGCACAACCAGCATCGCGCTGAACAAGGACAAGACTCGCGCGATCTACAACAACTGGAAGCAGGCGGTCGTTGACGCCGCTGGTTTGTACTTCTCAATGTCGGTTGGCTTGGAGCTCTTCACGCGCCAGGGCCTTGCGCAGCACGCGGCGAAAGGCGGCTCCCCGTACGGGTGAGTTGTTGATTAGGTTTACGCATCGAGTGCTCGATGGGCTGACTCCGCCATGTCTGCGATGTCGTAGCTTTGATGGCACGCCTTTTTCTGCTCAGGTGCGCGAATGAAGGGCCGAGAGCGACTTGCTGCGCAGCACACGTCGGCTGACCATGATCCCTCGCACGACAGAGTTACGTGATGATCTATTCGCCATCTTCACCCACTAATGACAAGCAAAAGCTGCTCGAGATCGTCAAAGCCGCTGTCGACAAAACGCCGAGCGATGCTGGCCGGTAAGACCATCGTTTGAGCAGGATAGTGGAGGCTGAGTCGCGCGGCTGATCCAATTACTTCTTTCCCTTCGATGCCAGCCCGCTATTTGTCAGCTACGCGTCCCCTGAGCAGGCGCCCTTCCTGACCTATCGACAGCTTGATCGCCTCAAGGTGCGTACAGGAGAGTCTCGCATGGCTGATCACTGCACTGACTTATTGCCTAATGACTTGTTTCAGCAAATCAACCAGCGCTACGACCCTGAAGGCTACTTCATCTCCCACGCCGGGGGTCCTCGTTTCGATGACAAATACTGATGCTCGAATGCCACCCTTGCGCGAGCCAACCTTGAGCCTGACCCGTCGCTCCCGATCGTGTAAGACGGTTCAGTCGCGCCAGGTTGCCTATCTCATCGTACCTCGCCTCTCTCTGCTCTTCCTAAATTGATTTCTCCGCTGTGCCAGGAAGATGAAGGGGTCTCGTTTGTGAGAGGTAAATGTCGCTCGTGATTCTGCAGTCAGGCCAGAAAGTTGCGGTCTTGCAAACGTTGCAGCGACGGAGCTGAGCAATCGAGATGCAAGGGTGAACTTGCACAGCTAGCAAAGGGCCATCGTCATGGAAGCGAGGAGCATCGCCATTCATGATGGTCTCTCCTCGACCTGTTTCCTCTTGAGCTCGGCTCTCCTCTTCCGTCCGTCCAAGATATCCTTGATTTTCTGCTCTTTTGTGCGCTGTTTGTCCAGCCGCTCTACCAATTCAAAAGCGGCCTGAGCTTCGGGTGTCGAAGCGATGCGAGTCATTTCCGCTGCCCTGCCCAGGGCATCGGTGGGATTGAATTCTGCTCTGCGAGCGAGCAGGGCCGCTTGTCTTGCTGGTAGTCGAATCACGGGTGGAAAGTCATTTGGTGCCCCCACCATAGGTACGCCCATCGGCATGGGGACTGCGATGCTCTGAGCGTCTGCTGGAGGTAGAGCAGCGAGTGGCGCCAAGAGGGAGGGCAAGGCGTGCATCAATCCGCGCGTAGGTCGATCAGATGGCGGGGGAGGAGGAGCTCCATTGGCAGCTGCGGCGGCTTCCAAGGCTCCTGGCGAGGACAGCAGCGCAGATATCTGAGAGAGCTGCTGCATGGCTGCTTGAATCTCCATCGAGCTGGCCGGCTTTGCCTCCATCGACCCATCGCCGACTGCTTTTGGTGCACCCTTCGCCTCGGCCAGCGTAGCCTGAACCATCGTCTTCACTGCCTTGCGTTTCTCCAGACTTGTCTCGTCGTGCGCCACCCCAGCTCGCAATGGGAAAGAGGAGAGTCAAGAGCTCTGCCGGCAGCGCTAAGCCGCGCTTTGCAAATGACCACCAGAGGGGGAGTGAAGCAGCGGAGGGCTGCGTCAAGCCAAGCCAGGGCACCGACAAATGATCAGGCTGGAGAGAGCTCGAATGGTGCCAAGCATGCGTCTTGATGCGCTGACCGCGCCAAGGATGGTGTGAGGTTGAGATTGACGGTGCCAATCAAGAGGATGCTCACGAATCGAGATGCGCGCCAAAGAGGGAACATCGACCGCTCATCTTGGTCGATGGAGTGGAGTTACTTCGCGAACAATCTAACTACTTGACACGTCGCGCTGCTGCACAGGCCCAGCCAGAGGCGCGAGAGCTGCTGCAACCTGTGATCTTGCGCTGGCGGCCACTGCACCCGCCGCACATGCCACCTCCACACGCACGGGCATACTGCATGTGGCCAGAGCCACGTCTGATGATTCATGATCGTGCGCAACAGCAGCAGCAGCGCTGACTGAGCGTGCTCATTTGCCGAATGAGAATTACGAATGAAGTACACCAGCAGCACGAAGCATGATGTTCATCCTCGCGGCCGGCTCGCTGTCGAGCAGTCGCACCACCAGCGAGCTCACGAAGCATCGTAAATCTCTGAAGCACGAATGTCCGAAGGCATGCGGCATGCTGCATGGACACAACATTCCATTGTCGGGCTTTGCCTGAATGGGCTTTGCTCCACATGGCGGCTAGCAGCTACACTCATCAGACTGTGGGTACGTGCAGCAGTAGCCATGCAGCAGCTATGGAGAAGATGAGATGGTGAGGTGCGTGCAGGGACCCGCTTCATGTGAAGTTCGCTGCTGCTGCTGCCGCTCTGGATGGCGCCATCTTGCGCAGACGCTCGACATGCGTGCTTCATGACCGACTCGAGGGGTGCAGTCAGGCAGGCGCGTGTGCGTGTGTGGAGGCTAGCACGACACGACTGGCGTTGGGGGCTGATGATTGAGGGCCATACAAGAACGTGTCTTTCCGGCATGTCCATCCACCTTCATGCTTGCTATCACCACCATCTTCGCAAAGACCACATTCGACAAGACCATCCCTTCCAATACACCTATCCCGCCTACCAATACACTCGCCCAATATGGCCGCTACCGCTGCTGCAATCATCAAGGGAGCTGTCAACCCTCTCAAGCAGGGCAGCAAGGTCGCTACTGGCGTTCAGCTCAAGGAGACCAACCCCACGGAAGCCAATGTGTCCCTCGACAGTCTGACTGGCAAGAGTAAGTACCGGTCGTGCGCTGGCTGCTTCCTCCTACACGTGCAGGCGAAGCAATTCCGCTTTCCGTTTTGCAAGCATGCACGCCCCGTGGAACTTACATCTTTACGCCTTTTTCCCTCTGCCACTCCTCTCGACAGACATCATTCTCGGTGTTCCAGGTGCATTCACTCCTCCTTGCTCGTCTCAAGTGCCAGGCTACTTGCAGCACGCCGACCAGTTCCTCGCCAAGGGCGTCAAGGGAATCTACATCGTCGCAGTCAACGACCTCTTCACTGTCCAAGCTTGGAAGGAGAAGTTGGGCGCAAGCAACCCCGCCATCCACTTTTTGGCCGACGACACGGGTGCTGTGAGTATTGTCGTGTTCCGTAGGCTTCGCCCTCTCATCAGCTTCGCAAACTGCTCGCTAACACTTCTTTGCATTGTTGACGCATCACACGAAATTGCAGTTCACCCGCTCTGCCGGTCTCGACTTTGACGCTTCCGGCTTGCTCGGAAACCAGCGCTCTCAGCGCTACGTCGCCATCGTCGAGGATGGTGTGGTCAAGCACCTCGCCAAGGAGGACGAAGCTCCCAACGTCACCGTCACCGCTGCTGACAAGGTCCTTGCCCAGGTCTAAGAGTGCGGCGCACATCCAATCATGAACAGTACCGTGGTTGTTGCATTGCACCCCAATGAGGTCATGACTACCGCCAGCTGTCAAGTGTGATGCTGTGCTGTTGTTTTGCTGTAATGAGTGCTGAATGATCAGACTGGCTTCGCTGCGGGAGGCACAAGCCTACTGCCGCACACGCATCGCTTCGTGATGGTGGACCGAAATGCTCAGTCAGAGCAGGCTTCTCAGTGCCTGCCACATGCTACACCTCTCGAAAGCAAGCTCGTCACACTCGCAGGCCAGAAACGCGGTTGAGGCGCTTTGTCATTGCAGTAGTGATGCAGTCGAGAGGGTGCGAATAAAGTGCATAGGGGTACAGTTGAGGTCATGAGTCAAGCGAGAAGCATGGGGAAGATGATGAGTTACCACACGTTCAAGGCATCGAGAGTCCGTTGCGAGCATTCAAATGCCAGCCTGAGCTGGCGCAGCGCCAGCTCTAGGTCCTCCGTACTCGTAAATCTTCTGACCGGCAAACTCCTCGTGCTTGTGCACCTCGCCATTCTTCCCCTTCTTCACACCTCCCTGGCCGTAACGACGGACGCGCTCGCGCTCCCAATCGCCAGCAGTGGGGATGTTCTTGCCTGCTGCCCGGGTCTCTGCCCAGAGATCCTTGCCGCCCAGAGCCTTCTGGACAATCGGACTGTCGGTCAGAGGCTCGAGAGGAACGTTATCGTTGAAGAGGCCAAAGAAGAAGACGCCGAGACGCTCGTAGTGAGCTTGATCAGCTGGAGGTGCAACGACTCGGTGAATGGTGGGCTTCAGGAAGCCTCCGGACAAGAACTGCATGGCGTCACCCAAATTCAATACGATCTTGAAGGACGTATGAGAGCGAAATGCGCTGGTCAGCAAGCAGAGCTTCGAAGAGACTGCGATGGAGTGAGAAGCGACTCACTGCGTTGTCGCGATGCTTCACGAGACGCCACTGGTTGTCTGGCATGAGCACTTCCAAGGACGTGATGGGTTGTGACCACAAGATGGAGACGCTGTTAAAGTCGGTGTGACCCTGCAGACGAACGCCACCAAGAGCTTTGTCGTCCTTCTCCTCAGGGGTGTGGTAGAGGGCGTATCGCAACAGGTCGAGACCTTGAGACGCGTCGTTCGACAGGTTCCAAAGCGTGTCAACGGGCAGCTTCAGCACCAGCGACAGCACGTTGAGCACCTTGCGCAGCACGACATCGTGGTTGAACTGTACGAAGAAAGCCGGGTGAGCTGAGCCCAATCTGTCTATAGAGACTGCCTATCATTCTCGCTTCTCGCACTCACGTGGTTGAAGTCATCGATCTCGGGGATCAGATGCTGAATGGATTGAGGGTACAGCCTCTGCCTAGCCTCTTGAGAAAATGATTGGGTGCCAAAGTTGAGTTGCTGCATCGGAGGCAGGGATTGAGGGTTAGCTCTTGCGAACGCTCACCACTTATCCTGCCGCGGCATTCAGTCAAGGCGACGAGAAGCTCACCTCGATCCTGTCAGCGACTGCCGCATCGCCAGACTTCCAGTGACCAGCGGGCTTGAAGCCGACAAAGGAGCCCTTGTTGATCATATCAGCCTTGTACTTGACCTTGTCCTCGTCCGAAACGATGTTGAAAGCAGCTTGTCCAATGGCAAACTGCCTCAACACCTGATCGTGGCTCCAGCCATGGTTTTCTGCATACATGAATCCATCTCTGTTGAAGCTCTGTCCGACGTTCTCGACGAGCGATGTGGGAATCTCGTCGAAATTGTCGCCCTTGATGAGTGAAAGGTCGAGCGTGTTCAGCGGCGCCCACTCGAGGTCTGCAAGCGGCGAACAGAGCAAGTCGCTGGTCAGAAGGGCTCGAAGTGTAGCGATTGATAGCCGCAGCACTCAGCTTACCTGTAGCCGTAGTGGGCTTGGGAGGGATCCAAGGAGGCAGGTCGAGTTGAGAGGCTGGCATTGTGACTGCAATCAGAAGGGAGAGAGGGTAGTTACAGACTGTGCGAGATGAGTAATATCAGAGTCGTTGTGATGGTAGAGATGGGGATGTTCATCATCCTGGGCTGTTTGAAAAGCAGGCATTGCCCACGCTCCGGCTGGCCGTGCTCGATCTAGCTAACGCCGAGGTCAAGCCTGGGAGCGAAAGCGTCAGATGTGAGGGCGTTGACGACATTTCGGCAAATGATGCGGTGGAGGGGCAGGGTTGAGCCGCGATGCTTCGCATGCACGAGGGCACGCGCACCCATCCTCGCGTCTACAAGGACCGATCCGAACTTGCCTGTCGTGTCTCCCTGCCTCTGAATCGGTATCAGATTGTTTCACAGTCGTGTGTCCACTTGCGAAGCACACGACCACGTTTCGAGAGACGCTAGTGGATACTGAGAACAGCGTTATGGGTCGCACGACTGGGATGAGGAGGTGAGAAGAAGGATGGCGGCATTTTCTAAAACGCGACACGTGAAATCACGCAATATCGACTCGCAGGCGCGCGCACGGACCTCCCGAGACGTCGAGAAGATTCTGCCACCCGGAAGCAACAGCACGCTGGACTGAAGCATCCTTACTGCGCTCCGCTCGCTCTCGCTCTCATGACTTGCCCGCTTTGATAATAGGTATATGAAAAGGCCGAGCGACACATCAGCAAGCATATATTTAGTCAGAAGAGTGTGAGTACACATGTGAGAGACGTACCGGACATGCTCACATCAAACATGTCTCAAGCGAAGCCCTGGCTTGAATGATCGATCGGACTTTTGGGAAAGCTGCGGGGGGCCCCGGCGTAGAGGCGGCAGCGCTCAGCTCATCTACTATGTAGCTGATCGTGCCCGCGTAATTGGTATACCGACAGGACAAAGGACTGTACACATTCAAATCGTAAGTTTTTGTAGCACCCAAGATTCGAGTGGAAATGGAAACAAGACCGTGGCCGTGCATGGCTGGTCAGGCTCAACTCGCCATCGAGCACGTTTCGTGATTATTCACGAGCGTAAGTGGAGTCCTCGATTTGAAGTCAAGAGTCATCGATGACTCACAACAAGTTGAATCTGAATGCGATTTGTATTTTGATTCAGTCGCGACTCACGTGACTGCGATCGTTCTGGCTGTTGCATCCACGCGACGATGCGTTAATTGCTGCTGTCAATCTTGAATCTTGAGTGCATGCTGCATGCATGGGTGTCAACGCGTAAGGCTCGCACGCGGCGCACACATGCCGTGTCTGCTGCATATAATCTTGAATGACCGGCGTGCCTGCTGCTGCCGGAGCGCTACACCGAGAGATTCAAATCAAAATCAAATTTCAGCCTCCGGTCTCTCCGCGCTGCCATACGTGCAGCGTGCGCGACAGACCGCGCGCGCATCAATCATCAATAAGACATTCACCATCACTGACTCGCATCAGCATACAGCGCGGCAAGGCTGATTGGTGTTGTTGCTGCTCTTGTCTCATCTCCATCTTCTCCATCCATCGCGACGCAATTACGTCTTTGCCTTTTAATCCATCCTCGCTTCACTCAGCATCCCGTCTCCTCTCCACTCTCCCGCCTTCCCTCACTTACCGCCACCAGGTCCAAGTCTCCGCCTCGCAGTGGTACACGTCTTGACTGCCACTTGGTTCACTGCCTCGAAGCGGCGCATTCATACCAGCTACCTCTCTTCTCGAGGCTTTGCACACCTAACACGGCGCCCATCGCCTCCGCAGACTCCTCAGACTCCTCAGTCGAAGTTCGACCCGCAGCGCAGAGGATGGCGACATCCTCCTCCTCCACATCTAGCTCCTCATCGATGGCTCGATGCAGCTCAGCTCCCGGCGGATATGAAGAGCTGCCTCTCTTGCAAATCGTCTACGCATCATCCTCGCCCGAGCGCAGCCCCGCTGCAGCCAGCGTTGAGCAGATCCTTCGCACATCCAGACGAAACAATGCAGCAGAGGACATTACCGGCCTCCTCCTCTTTCACGACGGTAGCTTTGTTCAGTTCCTCGAAGGTCCTCCTGCCAATGTGAAGCGCGTATACGAGCGTATCAGAAAGGACGATAGGCACAGAGGTGTCATTGAGATCCTTAGCGTGTCCGTCGCCAAGAGGAGCTTTGCGGATTGGAGCATGGCGTACAGAGACTTGAGCGCTGCTCGTCAGGACGAACAGTCACCTGAAGATGTCAAGAGGGTGGCAGGTGAACTCAGTCACATTCTAGACTCACCCGAACCCAGGTGAGTGCTACCTGTTGTTCGCAGCTTGCAGCTTCGCGAACAGAGATACGAGAGGACGCGTGAAGCGATAGCGCGCGCATGGATGCCCATCCTCATTCCCTCTGAGACGCAGAGGCCGGCCCGGGCTACTAAATGGACAATGTTTGCCGCATTACCAGAGTCTGTTTGTCTGACGCACTCGTCGCTCCCTCCCAGTTTGACGCCGGACATGTCTCCCAAGATTCGCCGCTTGATCGGCACGTTTCACCGGCTGTTGTCGACTTGACTAGCGTTGCCACGGCAACACACCCGCACGGTCCGCCCCAAACCGCTCTGCAAGACTAATCGACATGAGGTCTCACTCGCGACAATCATTGGCTCATGGTCTCTCGACCTTCGACATGCCCTTCGCTGCATCTGTGCCCCGCTTTCTGCCCTTCTTTTTGCTACCACGCGCCACACCTTTTGAGCTGACCGGCTCGCGATTCTTTTCGTGCACATGAATACACGCATTCGCAGGCATCCGCAATGTTCTTTAGCCATCCGTCTCATGTTCCGCCTTATGCGTCACCCGGTCTCGTCTCTGCCCGCGCAATATAATACTTTCCGGCGGACGATATTGTTGGCCCCCTTCCCCTTTATGTCTATCAATCTTTCCTCAGGCCTTTAGCAACTGGGGACACATCGAGTGGATTCCCTTACTCTACGACTCCTTGCAATACTCGCTGCTTTGTGCTCACTGTGCGCTTGTCTTTTATGTGAGGGCGGCGAAGGTCGGCTTGCTATTCGACTTGGCACCCCCAGGATCCTGACCACGTGCTCGGGCGATCATACTGGTCAGCACATTCACGACGGTTCGAGGCATGCATGCGATTGCGATCTTCGTTCGTACACTATTTCATCATCATCGGGCGCGAGATCGAATCCTCGAAATGTTTGCCCTTAGCACTGTTTGGCGTAGCCGGTAGGCACGTTGCCACTTCCAGCAGGAAGGTTATGAGGTTCCTTTCTGACATTCTTGTGCTTATGATGATGCTTGTGGCCATGAGCAGCGGCTGCAGCGGCGGCAGCTGGAGGGTTGTTGCCCGAAGCTTGAGATTGCAGGGGAGGCTGCTGCTTGCTCATCACACTGGCGAGATGTGCAGAAGCCGAGCTGGTGTCGACCAGGTCCTCCGTGATGGACATAATGTCGGTGATCAATTGGTCGATCATGTCTTCGGACAAGTTGCTGCGAACCACGACACGCAGGATCTGAATCGACTGACAGTCTGGCGCGAGCTCGTAGTTCTGGAAGGGGGAAAGAAGAGATGAGGACGACGCCAAGGTCAGCCAGGGATAGCCAAGAGAACGCAAGAAGCGCCTTGCGCTGCGCGACTCACCGGCACGATCCAGCCCTTGGCACGAAGAAGCGTTTGCATCCATCGTTGCTCCAGGTGCGGGTTCTGCTGCTGGAACTCTTGCGTCCATTTGAACGCAACAACTGGCAAGCCGGGGACGTAATTCTCCGCGCTGTCATCACCCCCAGCCGCTCTTCTGACCTTGCTGGCCACGCCAGCGACCGCGCCTGCAGGCTTGTGAATGTCGGAGAGGACATCGTAGTAAGAGCTGTTCTCGAGCGCTCGAGAGAGCAAACGAGCATTGCGAAGATCTTGCTCCATCACGAGCCTGTAGCCTTCGAATCCGCGCTGAATCAGGTTGTAGTACTGCGCAATGACGGGTGCGGCAGGGCGAGAAAAGTTGAGACCGAAACTGTATTCCACGCTTCCCAGGTAGTGCAGCTCAAAGACCAACTCCTTTGGCAGCACCTCTTCGTTTCGCAGAACGATCCATCCAATACCTGGGTATGCTCCGCCAAACTTGTGCCCAGAGGTGTTGATGGAGACGACTCTGGGCAGGCTAAAGTCCCACTTGAGCGAAGGATGAGCGAAAGGAGCGACGAAGCCACCGGAGGCTGCGTCGACGTGGATGGGGATATGAATGCCCGTCTTGCTCTCGTACTCGTCCAGCAGCTTGCTCATCTCATCGACGGGCTCGTAAGCACCAGTGTAGGTGCTTCCGAGGATAACAATCACACCAATCGTATTCTCATCGACCATGTTAATGGCCTTGGTGGGATCCATGCGGTAGTGGCTCTCCTTGCTGGTAGGTACGAGCCTCTCTTCAATGTCAAAGTACCTCGAAGCCTTTTCGATGGCGACTTGAGCATTGGCTCCGTACACGAGATTGGGTCCTGGCTCTTTGAAGCTCTTGCCCTGAGCTTTGCGCTTGGCTTGCCATACCTTCTTCATGGCAAGCACTCCCAGCATGATCGCTTCGGAAGATCCAGTCGTTGCTACTCCCTGTGCGGATTTGCGTTTGCCCTCTGCATCAGTCTCGTGAGGTGCGTGCCAGAGGTCTGCCAGCATGCTGATGCAGCGTCCATGAATGGCCATGGTAGCCTGCCGAACACAAAAAAGGGAAAACGTGCGTTGTCAGCCAGGACTGGCACATGACGTCCGCGTCCAAGTCGTGGCGAAGAGCGCGCATTGAAGATGACTCACGGGATACTCGTCTTGGTCGCACAGATTGACGCCGACATTCTCGCTCATGAGACGAGTGGCATGCTCGTCCATGGTAGTGTGCACGAACGATGCCAGCTGCGGTGGGATGGACAAGGCAGGACAGTGAGCAATGGCACTGATCAGCACCGCATGGTCGCACCATTCCTGTCATGACTCACGTTCAGCGTGGGCTTTCCATCCAGACTGAGCTCATCCTTGATGATGTTGTAAGCTGCTGAGCCATCGATGCCGGACTCGGGCAGCTTGTACTTGGGAATGGGATGGGATTGATACCTGCCATAGTGCAGGTTGTGGAAAGCCCTCGAGCTTCTGCCAGTGTCTGAGAGCAGACCGAGGTGAGGATGATCCTCCGCAGCTTGCAGCAGTGCCTCGACGTTGACGTGCTTGGAGAGCGTCATGATAGAAGTCTAGCTGTTGTGTGGGTATGCTGAATGCTAAAGGCGCCCGAACGACTTCCAGCGCAGGCATGGATGGTGGGTGGTGAAAGTGAGGAGGGATGGTGCACAGCAGATCCTTATGATGTCGACGTGAGCCCAGCAAACGTGCGTGCTTGCTTGGTGAACATGAACAAGCTCCCTGCCAACGCCAACGCCAACGCCAACGCCAACGCCAACCAGCAACTCCGCTCCGCACCTCGGCCGGCTCATCGCGTGTTCGTCGATGGACGCGAGATCTTCGATGGACAAGGCGGCCATGGCATGCAATCACAACGCATGCACCCTCACTCGATCGATCGATCGGCCTAAGTCTGTGGCTGTGGCTGTTCCTGTCCATTCGTGCTGACTATCTTGCAGAGCCAGAAGTCAGAAGAGTCGCATGGCGGCGACTACCCCAGCAAGCAGAGCGTCATGCCCATGCACGCAAGCAGCCAGCTTTAGCTATGCTGGGGCTTATAGCAGACCCTGCTTCCTTCCTGGCTGGCTCGCCGGCCGTGATGTGGAGGCAGCAAGTGCATGGTGGGCATGCAGATTACAGCAGGCAGCGCGTAGGCGGCAGCAGCAGGTATGGGCATCAAGCGCGCACGCATCACCCACCGTCACGCCTGCCGGCCAATCGGCTATAGGCGCAGTCCTGTGAGTGACTGTTACATACTGCAACTTAGACTCTACTCCGCTCACACAATCGAGGTCCAAAATAGCTATGTATGTATGGTCCGCGTGCATGCGCGCATGCGCCTCTCATCTAACCCAGATCGGCAGGTCGGCATGGGAGGCAGAAGAGGATGATGAGTCTGAGTGAACCGCCGGCCGAACGACGCTCTTGCGCACGCACGCACGGCTGCTTCGTCTCGTCTCGCTGCTGTGCTTACGAATCTCACCTGCTCGTATGTATCAGGTCATCATTCACGTGATTAGCTGTATGCGCTGATCTAATCTGAGGCGCGCATGCGTGTGGGAAGGCGGCGGTGAAGGTGATCACGTGTTTGAGGCGAATAGCTGGACCGCATATAGCCAGGTCATAATTCGTGATTCCTTTGATGCTTTCCCATGGTCAGCATCACCTTTCTCTCACAATTCGAGCCCAGCAAGCATGGCCTGCTCTTCACCGTCATCGAGGGCAAAGCCACATGTCTCGCCAACCGGCATTCATCGCTCAGGTTCGACGTTACTAGAACACCACCTGTCTCCATGCGATGGCGCGTTAGGTGATGGCATACCCCAGAGGCACCAGCATGTCGACCAACACCACGCAAGCATGGTGGGGAAGCGGCTTCCGTCTGGCGACACCAGCTTCGTGCTGGGAAGAGTGTGGGCGCTGTAGCATCGTCTTCGCTTTGCGAGCATTGGACATTGCCGTTCCCACCCTGTTCCTCTTGCTTTGGCTCAAGCACGCGTGGAATGCACTTAAGAGCAAAGCCGCAGCAGCAGACGCATCATCCACCGCGCACGCACAGCACTCACCACAGTCGCAGCAGCAGCAGCACAAAGCTTGGGTGTCTAGCTGCAAGGTCAGGCACGCTCGATTCATTCCAACTACCCACGCATTTGCTTACCCCGCTCTGTACGGCATCTACGAGCTCAGCGCGCTCGAATCGGGCCAATGCGATGCTCAGGGCGCTTTTCGATGGCAAGGTCATGGCGAAGAGGCGAGGGTGGGAGGGGAGGACGAGAGCGGGGCCGACTGGCTGCCATGCGTCACTGCCATCCATCCCAGCTCTCACCTGCACCTCGCCATCCCTTCCCTTTCGACCAGCACGCGATACCGGGTGGAAGGTAGCATCCTGCGCAAGCTGGCCTGGGAGCTGCGAGAGAGGGGTCACACAGAGACAGGCCCGCAGGATGAAGCATCGCTTCGAGACGATTGGCGCAGTCAGCTTGGACAAGTGTGGATGGTGTGCATGCCCAGCCTAGCAGGCTTGCAAGGCATCAACCCCTTGACCACCTACTTCGTCCATCGACCTACGAGCAGCGAGAGCGAAAGAGGTCCGCTTTGGCTTTGCGTGCTCGAAGTGCACAACACTTTTTCCGAAAGGCACCTGTACATCCTCGAAGTGGGCAAGGGGGAGGATGCTCTACCAAGCAGCGCGACAAAACATCGCGGCTCGTACGAGCATTCGTGGACCTTCGACAGGGCATTCCATGTGAGCCCATTCAATGACAGGGGTGGGTGGTATCGGCTGCTACTATCCCCCCTATGGAAGGAAGGTCGGCAGCATCCCGAGATTGACATTCGTCTCGTGCTACTTGTCGCGTCAAAGGATGAAGGTGGTGAAAGGCAAATTGGAGAGCTCGTCGCAAAGCCTCATGCCGACGATGCATTTCGGCGCAAAAAGCTCTTTGCAACACTCAACTCTACCCAGGTCCGACCCCTCACTACCAGCACGATGTGGTGGGCGCTTGTCAGACAACCTTTCGACCTGATCTTGCCCTTTGGCCGCATCCTGGCTGAAGCAGCCAAGCTTCACTTCCAGAAGCGTCTTTCGGTGTTTCCAAAACCCGAGGTGCGTGCTCCTCTAGCTCATCACCAAGAGCTCTCTTCAAGCAAAGTTTTGTCGAATGATGTGCAAGCAAGACGTGGCAGTGCTGCAGCGGAACTAGTCCGCGGAGCCATCGGTTGGCAAGCCGAGACTGGCGCAGAAAAGACAGCGAGGGAGCGCTTGGCCGCTTTTGCGCGAGCGCGGGCAGATGAGAATGGGCCAGGCCTGAAGATCGTCTCTGCTGATCCTCTGGCCGAGAAGTTTGAGATCGCCACTTCTCAAGAGCATGCAGACGTTCCGGCGATGGTGATCACGACGCGCTCGCAAGCTGTATACAGCGACCTTTTGCTCTTTCCTCCCCGCTTGGCGCATCTTGTCGGGTCGGTAGCCGGTCAGCGTTGGGATGCACCGGCCGACGCGCTGCATAGCTACCTGATGCCCCTTGTAAAATCTTCGGCGCAAAAAATGGGCTGGAGGACCCGCTGTGCGCGGTCCATCAGACGAAAGCACCTTGCTTGGCTCTTGACATTTTGCGATTTGCCAAGCGAAGGGCCTCACAGCGCATCGGCTCTATCGAACATGGTCGATGCTCCTCACCCATTGGACCAGCTTAGCACGCCCGACGGGTCACTTGACGAACCCAGCCTCAATCACCTCTTTGCGCTCTTGTCCACCGCCTCATCCGCCCGCTTGGAAGAGTTTCTCGTCAGACGATCAGGCGTGCATTACGTCAGCGGCACGGAGGGTTGGCTCGAGCTACGACGGGCTATGGCACATTTCGATTCCCGATCCGATTCATCCATCAAAGCGTCTTGGGATCTGAAACTTGGCAGCGTTCTGGCCTCATGACGACCCTTTCGGGACGCCTCGCAAGTTGTCCTTGTTAGATACCCACCCTTGCTACAGAATCGCAATCACTGAATTCAGGTTTCACCGGCGCACTTGCTGGCATGCCGCTACAATCTCATTCGCGTGCGAGGTGCCCATACCATTCAGATGACTCGTGCTAGCCACCGCTGGACTGATGTGTCGTTGGAAACTCTAGAAGATGTCTTCACAGGCGCTTGACTGCCGCAGTGCGAGCTCATTCAGGTCATTTACATCAATCGTCCTCGCCAAATCACGCGAGTCTCTACAGCAAGAGTCGCGCAGCCAGACTTTAACTCAAAGTAGCTGAATCGATATATTCATTCACAAATTGCTTTTTCCGAATCTCGAGTACGGGTGTCCGAAGAGGGTGGTAACAGAACATCAAAAGGCTTTCCAGGAGACTCGAAAGAGAAACCGTTTGGTGCAGGTGGTTAATCGCTAAGCTCACCCAGCTCGACAGCAGCAGCACCGAGCACGGGAGATTTGCGCTCAACGGCGGTAGCAGTGAAGATGACACGCTCGCCCTCCTTCCACGAGTCGATCTGGAGTGTCTCGCCGGGGTAGAGCACACCGGTGAAGCGCACCTTGATGGCCTTCCAAGGACCGTAGACATCCTTGAGGATCTTGCCTGCAATGCCAAAGCTGCACAGACCGTGAAGGATGGGCTGGTCGAAGCCTCCCATCTTTGCAAAGTCTGGCGCAATGTGCAATGGGTTCAAGTCACCAGACAGGCGGTAAAGCGCAGCCTGGTCAGCTCCGGTCTTGAATTTGGTGCTGTTGTCTGGGCTGCGCTTGGGGGGCTGGTTGGCAGCCGAGGCAGCACCGCGGTCCTTGCCCTGCTTCTGCCCGCCGAAACCACCGGCACCACGGCAGAAGACGGTGCTCTCCGAAGTGGCGAGGAGAGTGCCGTCTGAGGCTGCCTTGGTCAAGGTGCGGCTGGTGACAACGGCAGCCTTGCCCTTGTCGAGAACCTCAATGAAGCGGGGCTCGTTGCGAACGAGCGCCTCGGTGGGAAGCTTCTTGTGCAGGGCAAGGTACTGCTCAGCATGCAACAAACGGGTAGGGTCAAAGTTTTGAAGCCAACCCATGTCCAGACCTGAGCTAGCGCCGAAGCTGAGGATGACACCAAAGGTGGGGACAGGAGCGAAGTCATCGTCGCCTTCGTAAACGTAAGGCAGCTCCTTGGCACCTGCGCCTACACCCAGAGCGTAAAGGATGACGTCTCTCTCGGTGTAAGAGAATTCGCTTGGCTCGGGCTTGGCCTTCTTGGCCTCAGCGATCTCCTTGGGGTCATCTGGGTGCGAGAAGTCCTCGTCACCTTCTCCATCCTCCTCGTCACCCTCCTCGCTCTCGCCCGCATTGCCAATGTTGCCTGCAAAGCGCACGTCAACCGTGAGCAACACGCACGTCTAGTAAGCGCGCGGGCGCGATCGCATCTTCCACTCACTCATAATTTGCTCCATGGCTTCCTGGTTGCTCGCTGGGAAGGAAGACTCCTCAGACTCGTAGTTGGAGATGTCACCCCATCGCTTCTGGATGGACTCGACTTGCAGCTCGCGAGTGAAGCTGAAAGCGTGACCACCGGCACGCTGCCAGCGGACAGCAGCAACCCAACCTCCGGAGACCTCCCAAAGGAGCTTGGTGTGCTCTTCGTTGGCCTCGCTGGCCAAGTAGCCCACAGCAGGGGCGATGTATTCTGTCTTGAAAGCATCGACCATCTCCTGAGGCCAGATGGTGGAGGTCATGGCGGTACCTGTAGTTGTCACAAGATTAGCTAACACTTTCAGATGGACCGCACCGAGCACGACCTAGTCGCATCGCGCGTTCACAACTCACCTGCATTAGGGGCGATGGTGTTGGCCAAGATGTTGTACTTTTGACCTTCAATAGCCAGAGTTTGGGTGAATCCGAGGATACCACCCTTAGCAGTGGAGTAGTTGGCCTGTCCGAAGTTTCCGTAGATGCCCACAGCGGATGTCGTGTTGACGATACGGCCGTACTTTTGCTCGATGAAGATTGGCCAGGCAGCCTTGCAGATGGCGTAGGTACCACGCAAGTGGATGTTGACGACGGCGTGCCAGTCCTTGTCCTCGACACCGGCAAAAGACTTGTCGCGCAGGATACCGGCGTTGTTGATCACGACATGCAGACCGCCGAACGCATCGACAGCGGCCTTGACGATTTTCTCGCCATCCTCCACACTGCCAATAGCGGGGGCAGCCTTGTAGCCCGCCTTTTTGAGTTCTTCGACAGTCTTGTTGGCGTTATCGGCGGAGAAGTCGTTGACCACGACGTTGGCGCCGAGCTTTCCGAACATCTCGGCGTACGCCTTTCCAAGACCTGCACCTGCACCAGTGATGAGAACCGTCTTGCCATCGAAGCGGACTTCGTCCTTGCCCTCGTTGGGCTTCGCTTCCTTGGCTCGCTCCAAGAATTCCATGTGGTTGGCGTCAGTGATCTTGTCGGGGTACTCGGGCGAGTTGTCAAAGTCGAGAATCTCATCGACCTTTGCCTTGACGGCAGATGGCGTGAAGCTCTCATCCGTCTTGAACACAACACCACGGGAACGCTGGCGACGTAGGGAAGCCATGAAGCCGGCACCAGACTCGATGAGCTGGCCACTGATGTCCTCGTTAGCGGCCGAGCAGAGGAAAGTAGCCAGAGGTGCGACGAACTCGGGCTTCAGGTTCTCGAGGATCTCGGGAGGCATGATTGAAGCCAGCATCTGGGACGCAGCGATGGGTGCAATAGTGTTGGCGAAGATGTTGTACCTTGCACCTTCGATTGCGAGAGTCTTTGTGAAGGAGATCATGGCCATCTTGGCGGCAGAGTAGTTTGCCTGACCGAAGTTGCCGTAGATACCAGCGGCTGAGGAGATGTTGATAATGCGACCGAACTAGCGAGCAAAGAACCCGCAGAACGCCAGGAAAGAAGCAGTCAGCCTCGACCTCAAGCAAATGCTTCGGAGCTCTCTGTTCAGCTCGAGTGAGACAGTCCGAATGCGCACCTTTTGCTCCCTGAAGTGAGGCCAAGCGGCTCTCGCGCACGCGTACGAGCCAGTAATGTGCACAGCGGTGATCGCATCCCATTCCTTGTCGCTCATGGACTTGAAGCTGCACCACCAAGCATCGCAGTCAGTCAATCAGGGCAGCCCTCAGCGAGACTTGATCGGAGCTCGCACTCACGACTTGTCTCTCAGAATACCAGCATTGTTGATAAGGATCTACAGATATCGAAAGAAAGCGAGATTATCAGCTCATGCTGTATGGAGCCTTCAATGCGCACACTCATCGCAACGCTTGTCCGGCGTCTTCGCAGAAGCAGCTTCATCCCCCCAACAAGCGTGATGACAAGAGCCTCTGCCAAAACTCACGTCTACACGTCCCCACTTGTCGACAGCTTGCTTGACGATCTTGGCGCCTTCGAGGTTGGAATCCAGGTTGGCGATGGCCTCTCCGCCTGCCTTTGTGATCTCTTCAACCACAACTTCGGCTGCCTTGCGGTTCTTGTCTTGAGTGGAGGGACCAAGATCGTTGATGACGACCTTTGCTCCTCGCTTGGCAAGGCTCAGCGCGTAGCTATGAGGAGCGCAAAGGTGCGTAAGCGAAAGTCGAGAATGTGCAGGTATCACCATTACGATAGCGCTGCAAAGCATCTACTCACGCGCGGCCGAGACCATTACCAGCGCCAGTGACGATGGCAACACGTCCCTTGAGGGAGATCTTGCCATTCTCTGTCGCCGGGAAGTCTGACATCTTTGAAATGAAGAGTGTGGATCAGGGGAATTGCGGAATGTTCGAAACGCTGGAGCAGGTCAAAGTCAGTCTCGAGTGGAGTGTGTAGAGGTCCAGCTCGCAAATTCTGACTGATTGAGGATGCTCAGTGATGATGATGGTGGTGGAAGATGCGAAGGCTGATGGGAAAGAGCAGAGCGTGATGTGTTCATTGCTTGAGGAGGCCGCTACACTCTACGCGCACCCGGCTTGTGCGAGCATCGGTGGGCAGGATGCGGCAACTGGGTGGACCGGGTGTGCGTTGTAAGCTTCATGGCTCTCGATCTCGCTGCAAGGTGTCCCGTGTGAATGCCTTTCTCCACGCACCAGCAGGGCCAACATCATCTGGAGCGCCTGGCTGGTGCATGCATGTGTGGAGAGGAGAGCGAGCGTCAGCGGCCATGCTGCATGCACGTCGTTCGGGTGCACGCGCTGTCACTGGTGTAGCGCCTGCCAATGCGTCTCTGCATGTGCAACTCGATCTTCACGAGCGACCCGGCTAGCTTCTCGCGCGCGTTACCGGGGAGAGCACAGCTCACCTATAGCTTGGGCTGTATAGTCGCAGTGAGCTTGAGCGGGTCATCACTGCACGCATCGATGGCTGGCTGCCCGCGCCCCCAAGCCTCGTCTCTGGCGACGAATGACGTTCGCATGCGCAACTTGGCGCGCTTGACGAGAGCAGCGCCCTGCACGGGCGTAGAGTCTCAGTCATGATGTGTTGAAAGCCAGCCGCTTTCAAGTATCGCACGCGAGGCGCGTCCGCTCCGTCAAACCCGGAATGAACGCAAAAGTTCTGGATGATTCTCGCATCAAATATGCTGAGACTATAGGGCCAGCAGCACGCCGTTGCAACAGTCATCATTTGGGATCGCCGTATCAGCTCATCCAAGCTAAGGTGACTCTTGGTCATTCTGCAAAACCGTCAAGGCGTCCCATTCAGGCAGTGAAGCTTGTGGGCCTGCACGTCACCGGTAAAAGGCAGACGGATATCTTACAGAAGGGAGAAGATGCGTGACATGGGTAAGGAATGGGCGGTACCTAAGTGATCCATCACTAACAATGCCTACTGAATCAAGGGCTTCGATGACTCAGAGCCTGAATGCCTCGAGGCTTCTCTTCCATCTGGCGCATGTGGAAGGAGTAGGAGTCGGCGCTACGATTGCTCGTCGCTGATTCAGGAGTAGCCAGCACCGAAGAGGGCGAGTGGAAATTGGCGTTGGAAGCCGGAGTGACTGCCACGAATCCAGTGCTCGAATGGCGCCATTCTGGTGTGCGGGGAGATCTATCCCCGAGGGGTGATGGGTCCGCTTCTTCATTGTCCCTCGCGCGGGATGTGTATATCTTTAGACCTTGACCTCCAGCGCTGACTCGCTTGGCCATTCGATTCGAGCTCGAACGGCTCATCGAAGGCAACTCGAGACTAGGCGCGACGATTCCCCTTTCCGTTGCGTTTACAGAAGAAAAGCTCTGGCGAAGCCGGGGAGAGCGACTATGCTCCTCGGGCTCAAGCACGAATGAAGAAGGCGGTCCCGCTGCTCGCGCTGCACGGTCGCCTGCAACAAGCTCCAAAAGCAAGATGTCTCGGCGGGAAGCGTGTCGGGCAACTTCAAGACGCAGCTCACGGATCTTTTGACTCAGAGGCACGGCTGCCGCCTCGATGCGATCTCGCGTAACTTTCTGGAAAGGCGTGAGGACGGCGAAATGCCTCGCCAGCCGGAGATTGTCGTCCAGCTCGCTCCTCTTTTCTTGGAGTTTTTCCGTTACTTCCCTAATGAAAGGTTTCAATTCGCGACGACGAGCATAGACCCTTCTGCGCATGACTCCTACAAGCGGCGTAGAACCTGCCGAGCTCTGTCCACCAAAAATCGACGGGCTAGACAGAGGTGACGCCTCTTGGGAAAGTGCAGCGCCAAGCTGCCCGGAGTACGTCCCAGAAGTTGGACTCGGTGTAGCACTTGGCAGAGCAGCTCCGGGCAGAGTCATCCCATCCAAAGAAGGCGTTGCACTCGGGCGCCGTGACATTGTCGAAGAATCAAACGTCGCGCTCCTATTCACGACCGAAGCTGCATCGTCGTCATCTTCGGGTGCAGGATCGAGGCCCCGCATTCGAATGCCACCGGACCGAAAAGTACCGCAGAAGTTGATCTTGGCGATCCAATCATTCATCTCAGCCTCGCTAGGAGTCTGAAACAAGAACTGTTTAGTCTGTCCGCCCTGGTCCGCGATGAGTCGAAAGACATTCTCATACTTCTTGTGAGTGATGTCGCGCACAGCGAAAGCGTTGCTGAGAGAAAGGACGCCATCCGGGCGGAAGAAACTGATGCGAGGAGCGATGACCACGTTGGGTACCGTGTGATTCTCAGTCTGCGCTGAGATTTGCTGATCCAATGCGGATGTCCAGATGAGATCTCTGAAGAAGAGGAGCTGCGAGCTGGTCAAAATCATCCCGCAAGTCCTCCATTTGCGAGACTGTGCTTTTTTGCCGCCTTCCAAGTCGTCCTTGCGACTGACACAGCCGACCTTCGTCACCCGAAGGCTGACGGTGTGAGCCGGGGCGCGATCCAGCATTAGCGTGGTCATCATTGCCGTGCTTGAGTACGGACTATCGCCTCCCCACGAAGAACCAGTTGGAAGGGCTGGGCCCCGTTGAGTGACAATTTCGATCGACGGGGCTCTGCTGAAGGCATCGTTGAGGCTTTCGACATCGAACTGATCGGCAGTTCCGGTATACGAGAAGGGAGACTCCTCTGGAACCAAGCTTAGGATGTCTGGATTCAGCTCGGTAGTTCGGCCTTGAGCGATCATAGCGTACGCGTCCACTTTGACGCGACTGGAAGCATTGTTCCCGCCTGCCCCTATGGCTGAGAAGAAGCCGGAGCCACCGTCAGCTGAGACGGGCTCCGAGACTCTTCGCTTGATGTCGTCTACATTCTCGACGTAGATGAACTGTGCATAGATCAAATTATCGTAGAGATACTGTGGCAAACAATGGAGTTCGATCAACTCTTCGACACATCGACTTCATGCCGATGCACAAACTTACCTCAAGGATCTCGACAGGAGCCTTACTGGACGCGGTGTTGCGGACGTAATCAGCTTTGGTCATCTTGTTCTTTGCGTTCTTATTGAAGGCGTCGGTATGCAGCATCATCAGCGAGAACGCCAAAATATATGGCTGGTCTATGAGAGGTTGATGGATGCGAGCCTTGGAGTGAGCACACAAGGAAGCACACCTCCGATGCGTTGAGACTCACCTTGCGCTGCGAAGAGGTTCTCGTTGCACTCATTGTACCTTTGAGCAAAGGCTTCCATGACGCGATCGATTTGCTGAGTCTCTTTCGGCAGACACAAGCTCATCAAGAGCTTGCGCAGCGCGATGTCCAAGGGATGACCTGCGAACAGAAAACGCCGCATGAACAGTTGCAAAGCGTGTTTGTGCAGATCATCGGTCTTCGAAGCCAAAACGGCAACCACGTCATTGCGAGGCACGGACGCGACGACATGCTCGACGAACGTTTCTGGCGAGTCAAATTCTCGAGCGCCGGAATCCTGAGAGGCTTTGCTTGGCTTTTCATACTTGTCAACATGCGTTGTGCTAGACTGAAGTGAGGTGGACGCGGGATCCGAGTCTGCAGACCTTAGATGCTCCAGTGCAATAGAGGTTCGCCGCATGGCATCCTGCTGCAGGCTGTCCTTGGCGGCGATTGCTGATGCCACTGAATTCAGGACTTGCTGTGTGGAGTGCCCCCGTCCATCGCCTGAAGGGAGCGAAGGGCGACCCTCTAGTGCAACACTAGATGAAGTTCTTGAGCGAGTCCAAGGTAAGCTAGGGATGAGCGAGGATGCTCGTTGCCTTGGAGTAGCCGAGGCGCTACTGCCACCAAATAACGCAGACGCTCCTCCGCTGTGATCCAGACGTGATGTGCCAGCTGACGAGCCGATTGGAGCAGCTATTGAAGGACCAGCACCATCTAAAGTCTTAGCAGACGAAGGGCGAGCCACACTAGAGCGTCGCGAAACATTGACCGCTCCACTCGGATAGTCGTCGACGCCCGCAGTGCTGCTATTGGCTCTAGCAAGTCGCCAAGGAGGAGCTTGGCGTTGGACGAATGATCGCCGGCGACCGGGAGCATTGCTGTCTGGTGGTGATATTGGGGGAAAGTATTGACGTTTCTCCTCCTCTGGTGAGGAATCTAAGAGCTCGAGGCGCGAGCTAGAAGTCATTTCCCAGCCCGACTTTGCTCGCGATGCTTCCTTCGCGGCTTTGAACCTTTCATCAGCTACCCAAGCTTTCGACGAAAGCGTGGGGGAATCCATGGGCGAAGCAGTCAGGGTCTCGTGTGCCCCATCGATGGCGATGGAAGGGGCAAGGCGACTGCTTGCGTCAGCAGCGCCGCTGGTGCGTGGCCGGCGATGGTTTGGTCTGGCAGAGTCCGCAGAGCGATCTGTGGACTTGCCCTTGCTCGAGCCAGATTGGCCTTCGTCTCTGCCGCCTGCGCCGATGGCTCTTTCGCGAGACGAAGAGTTGTGAGATGCCTTCGACCCTTGCAGATTGACCTGGGAACGGGTTTTCCGTAGACGTCTTCCCTCGACGTGCCGCTCCTCAGCCTCGTGGTCCCGTGTTGGCATGACAAAGGTTCCAAGACCAACGAGAGCGGAGCTAGCAGGCAGGCTTGCCACCGCCGCATGACCCTCGTCCTCATCACCCACCCGATCGCGCGGACCCATCAACTTGGACTTGAATAGATTTGCCATTCGAGAAGGCGTGGAGGCCGGAGCGCTCACTTGCCGCGCCTTATTTGGAGTCCTAGCGAGCTCGGAAGGCAGGGCCGGGGGCGCTATAGCTGGAGGTGGCAATTGCGGAGGCGCGACCCCCGTTCTTCTGGAGAATGACCCGAGGATGCGCGGGGACGTAGCTGGATAGTCGTTACTTGATGGTGATGCAACTGCGATGCTCGGAGCATGCACGCGTCCAGTAATCGTCCTCTCCGCATCAACGATGCTAGCTGATTGATTGGCGGACTGACGGTTCCGAGATTGTTCCTGTGATACCTCCCAGGAGGCGTCTGGTTCACCAGCTACAGAGCTGCTTTGCTTGGGCATACTGAACAAAGCCAAAGACCTCCGCCGACCGTGGGAAGTGGATTCTGGGTTGCTGTCGATCGAAGGGACCGCTCGGTGCTGCCTCTTGGCGGTACCCAAGCCTTCGGCCAGAATGCTGCCATCAACATAGCTTCCTTTCTTTGCTGACGCAACGTCATCTTGAGCTGAAGCCGATTCCTGATCCGCGTCAGAGCCCAGATGGCGCCTCGAGGGGACGCCAGCGATTGAATCGTACACAGCATGGCTGCCCGCCACAAGAGCTTGACCGGGGTGGTGGATAAGCTCGATCTGCTCCGCAAAATTTTCTCCATCCTCTTCCGGATCCTGAGGCATCTTGAGCTTTGATGGCGCGGCGACCAAGCTGCTGCTAGACGCAAATCGACCACTCCTCAGCATGTGATCGAGATCAGAGCTAGCCCTGCCGTCGCTGGGAGAGCTGCCACTATGTCGCGAACTCGAAATGGACAAACGAGGTTCGCTGGATCCCGTATTTTCCACCGCGCTGGTGACTGCACTGATCGATCTCGAAGAATTGCCAGACCGGGTGGAGCTCGATGCGCGTGCGGAAGGAGAGGCGGAGCCTTCTTTGGGCGCATCCGAAGAGTCTCCTGCGGATGTGCTGGGCTTCGACTTGTTACGTAGCCCGCGACCAAGCCTGAAGATGCTGGCCGTTCTAGATGGCTTGGATGAGGAGCTTGAAATGCTCGGGGGCTTCAAGCCGACGTCGGAAGTTTCCGGACCAAAGGGCATCTCCGATGCTCTAGTAAGATGCTCTCGCTCTGCTTCGAAGCGATCGCTAAGCTGTGGAACGACGACTGAAGGGAACCTGCCGGACTCGACTGGCGCTGCTCCATCTCCTAAAGATTTGTGCGGTTTCAAAGTGCTGAAGGCGCCGTCCCCAGTGCTTGCTCTGTGCGCAGATTGGTGCTGGTGGGAAGATCCAGGACGGACCATCGCTGGACGACTCGCACTCGTCCCAGAGGAGGTCATCCGCTGCGAGCGAGAACGTTGCACGCCCGAGCCATTGAGCGCCGGTGTGGATGTTCGGTGCGACGAGGAAGGTGCATGGCCCTCTCCGATCGGAGCTCGCGCCCCATCGCTTTTCGCATATGAGGACATTACTGCGGTGGTGGGGCATAGAGAAGGGTCTCTTTGACCTGGCTCCTCTATGCACTTCTCACCCTCGCACGCCACTCTGCGACACGAGTACGGCGTGCAGCGATTCGAATGGCTGCGGTGTGATCAGAGAAGATCGTGATGCGGTAGATGGTGATTATGAGCTGCCCAGCATCGAACCCGATGGCAGCTTGGGTGATGTTCCGTCGGCTCCACAGCGATGGCAGAAGGTGTAATGCAAATGATGCTCTGCGGCCAGACGCATTAGCTCATAATGACATCTGACAGCTGCAGGTATAATTGATGTGCGACGAGGTGCCGTTCGCCACCCATCAAGTGCTATAGGCTGTCGCTGAAGCCGGGGGTGCTGTTAGGCGATTGTGTTTGTGGGATACGGGTACGCGTTCGGGCGCGTACCTGCGTGGGCGTTGCTGGTTGGGGTATAGCGGTGCGTGGCCGGCCCTTGGAGATCCTTTGCGGCGGCGGACGAGTTTGAAGGAGGGGGCGGTGCTAATGCTGCTGCTGCACGGATCCACACACCTGTGCCGGCACGTAGTTGCTGATGCAGTGTGGGTGGACAGCCGAAGTAGTAGTAGCGAAGAGCTATATAGAATCGAGGATGCTGTGCAAGCTGATGGAGATGAAACTTTGTGTGCCGCTTCTCACACTCACACGATCGATGATGCTCGACCAAAGGTGATGAAAGGTGATGAACAAGTCACGAGTATCTGAGACAATCACACAGTCCTACAAACAGAACTGCAAACCGTGAACCATCGAGTGCCGCGCGCGAAAGCTATAAGCGCGCTGATGCATACGCGTATATAGCTGATCGAAGTTTCGCCGGCTACTTTTGGCTGCTCGAGCAGCAGTCTAGCTGTTGTGAGTGCACACTCATCACGCACGAGATGCAGCATGTGCTACACCTGCAGCCTAGCTGAAGAGGCGAACGTTGCAATTAAGGGCGACATTCCCGCCCTCGCAGCGGATCCCGGCCCGCGCATCAGCAGCACATCATCAGTAGCAGCTATGGAAAGAAATAAGCCGCGCGGTAGAAAGTGCATGTAGCTGACTGCCAGTCATCAGAGTCACGAGAGTCGTGAGTCAGAGTGTGTGTGCAAAACATCATTGGTAGCTGAAGCCTCAAGAGCAGCAGCACTACGCACGGGCATCTCACCTGACTCACTCTTCTAGCTGCCGCTAGACGCGTTGACAGTGTTGCACCTCATTCGCACAATCAAGTTGTGAACGCTCGTGAGTCTCGAGTCTTGAGTAGTGGCACCATCATGCCTGAACACCCAAGCAACAATTCAAGAGATCTCCGAGGTTCTACCAAGAATCCTGAATCAGGTGTTCCAATCTGCTGGTCGGCTGACTTACGGTGGCTGGCTGCATGGCTGTCGATGCTACCCTTAATTTTGACTGTACCGTAAAGCGCTGCTGCATGCCGAGTCCGGGTATCCGGACATGCGGTGCGTTGCGATTACCCGCGCCTAAGCTCACCTCAAGAATCGTACACGCGGCTGACTGTCTCCCGACTCCTTCGGCGTCCTGCCCTGTTATCATCACTCTTGCCGAGCCTCTGTGGGTCTGTCTCAGAGACTTTGAATTAGCGTTGGCTCTTGGATGCCTGAAAAGTGGCAGCACAGCTTCTTCCATTCAATTGAATCCCCACAAAGTGTGGCATTCACGATTGTGACTCAAACTGCTAGGCGAGACTTTCAGAATTTGATTCGAGGCTCCGCGTTTCATTTAAGCAAGCAAGCAGGCACGTGCCTTTAAGGTGCACATTCATTCACATTCTTGATTCTTCATTCTCGATTTTGACCCGCATCCTCGGCTTTAGCGTGCTTGTTGAATGCGAATTCACAAATTGAATTGGGATTGGACATCCACATGCAGGGCCTCATGCAGACCGCTGGCAAGGCGGGTCGTTGCTTGATCCTGCATTGCGCCATCGAATCTTGGGCCCGCAACGCTCGAGCCGCGTCCGGCTTGCGAGGATCATACGAAAGCAGATTTTGAGATCACAAGAGATCTAGAGTCGCGAATTTACGATCGAGCGCGGGGTGCGATTCGCGCTTCCCTCCAGCCATCCATTCAAGATTAACGATTGGAGTACAGAATTGCGAGTCTAAGGTGCTTGATTTCGCTCCGAAGCCCAGCACGCACCACGAGCGTTCACCTTTGACCGTCAACGCAGACCCACGCACGGTCCTATAGTTGATCGCCGACGCGGTCCCTCGCCTAGCCGATTTTGCAGTATCACGTGTCTTTGCCCTCGCTCGATTCTTGACTCATCCGGAATCTGTGGGCGCATGCTGCCGCGTCTGCAAAGCTGTCCAGACGCGTTGCGCAAGATGCTCAAACGCGAAGCAGCTCCCGACACCGCACGCGTGATTGAATGCGTGTCAGAAGAGTCTTGAAAGCCCGTCTTCACGACACCCATGCACTATCACTTACGAGTCATGCTTCGACGTGGCCGTCCAGTGCAGGTCTGGCTCAGCCATATAGGATTGAACAGCCTTCAAGCGCACTCGGCGAGTGGCAAAAAGCTCCATTACATCAGAGCGATGACCTCGTCAGCGGTTCCGTCTCGGAACGGAGAAGGATCCTCCTCCTCTCGTGTCAATCATGGTGCCGCGGAACACTCCACCAACTTCGCTAGCTCAACAGCGTATCTGTCAATTCTTACCGAGTCGCAACGTCAGGCGTGTACCTCGCCTCCAGCTCAACCATTACAGATCCTTGCTGGGCCGGGAAGTGGCAAGACCAGGGTCCTCACGAGCAGAGCCGCTTGGCTAGTGCTGCACCACAAAATCATGCCAGAGTCCATAGTCATGATCACTTTTACTGTCAGTGTAGTGACGCGAAAATCATTTGGGTGTGATGAGAAGACATCTGGAGTGACACTTACTAGATTCTTCCTTGCGGCTGACAGAACAAAGCTGCCAGGGAAATGCGCTCGGTAAGTGAGGCTCCTTGTAAAAGTACTCCTTGCTCTCAAGCCGGTCTGAATTGGGCTTGCGTCGTCTCAACAGCGTTTGGAGAAGCTGATCGGAACCGAACGCACCGGAAGACTAGTCCTGGGTAAGTCGCCAGCCCTGCTTACGTCAGCAGCCCGCGACTCACCCGTCATGAACTTTCCAAGGAACATTCCACGCGGTGATGGCAAGATACCTCAGGAGGCATGGAAGGAAAATTGGCCTGGCCAACAATTTCTCCATCTTAGACGCTGATGACAGGTGAGGCACCAGCACAACCAGACGTCTCAAGTGCAGCAATGTTGACCGCTGGACCTATCCATTGCACAGTAAAAAAGTCCTGAAAGAGATTCTCAAGGAACAATTCGACAACGCGCCTCATGGCATCAAGGTGACACCAGATCAAGCAGCCACAGAAATCAGCAAAGCAAAGTCCAAAGGCTACACCGCATCGCACTTCGAAGCTGCTCTTGCAAAGGAGTCGGCCAAGAAGGGCAAGGACGCGACGACGTTGCGCACAGCGATCGCCGATGTATACGTCTCCTACGAGCAGCGACTGGAGCAAAACTCATGCTTGGATTTCGACGATCTGCTATTGAAGGGCTGTAAGCTCCTTCAGCACAAGGAGGTCGTCGATGATATCGTTCATGTTGTGAGTCACACATGGCTGAAGCTAGCATCCCGCCAAAAAAGTGCTCAGACGTTACCTTTTCGTCAGCTGGTCGACGAATTCCAGGTGCGTAACAAATATGCAAAATGACGCTAACTTATAATCGTGCCGCTTTACTGAGACTCATAAGGATCTTTCTGCAGGATACCAACGTCGTCCAGTACGATTTGATGCAGTGCTTTGCTGCGGCAACTACGGCGAATCTTCTTCGAGCGCCTGGCTTGGTCTTAGCTACAGACGGAACCGCTGAGTCTCCTGCCACGCCTTGCGGCCTCAGCATTGTCGGCGACCCAGGTGAGCAATCTCATCGTGCGATCACTACGTGCCTGTCGATTCTAAGTCACTGCTTTGTCTGCCCGGCAAATCAGATCAATCCATCTATCTTTGGAGATCCGCAGAGATCGAAAATTTGAACAAGATGACGAGCCATTATCCCATGACGATGCGAGTCAATTTGGAAGAGAACTTCAGATCCGCTGGAAATATTCTGGACCTGTGCTTGCGAATCATCGAGCAGGACAAGGAACGCATCAAGCGGGGCCTGCGCACAAGCCATCCTCTAGGAGTGCCTGTCGTACTCAAGCAGGCATCCAGCGCTGGCCGCGAGGCTCAATTCATTGCGACCGAGATCAAGCGCCTGATCGCGCACACAGGAGGCCTCCTTGGATACGCAGATGTGAGGCGGCTGCATTTGCTGTGTCGCGTGCTAAACGATTGCTGAAAATTGATTTACTTCGGTCTCAGTTCGCAATCTTGCTGCGCTTCAACGCTCTATCACGCGAGGTTGAAAAAGCCTTGCAACAAGAGGGTCTTCCAAGCAAAATGCTTGGCGGTTCTAAATTCTTCGATCGTGTCGAGGTGAGCGTCTATGTAGTTCTCGCGCCTTCTCAAGAGCTTATTGGTAGCCGCTCGCGCAGGTGAAAGACTTGCTCGCGTATCTCACTCTAGCAGCAAACCCGAATAATGTGTCAGCATTCGTTCGGGTCGTCAATGTACCCAAAAGATCCATTGGCGACAAGTCTGTGCAAGAGCTGCTCACGAAAGCGCGCGAGTTGAGCATGAAGCCCATGGAGCTTGCAGAGCAGCTGGTGCATGGAACCAAGAAGCTCCAGGGTATCAAACCTGCGGTCACAAAGAATTTGAAGCAGTTCGTGGACATCGTTGCACGCATCCGCCGGCAAGCCACAAAGGTGCGTCGCCCTCATATGCAGCGGCTCTGATCGATTGCAAGTCTGACGGCCTGGCCTGTGTCTTGATGCGCCCCAGGGACGCACCGCTGCCGAGCTTCTAGAGACGGTACTAAAGCATACCAACTTCGAAGACTACCTCCGCAAGCTTGGCGAACACGAGTCCAGGTGAGTACTACAGGATCTCTGCAGGAGTGAGATAGCGCACTGTACCGACTCATCCGTGTGTCCTTCCACGAGCAGGTGGGAGAACGTGAAGGAGCTGATCAATTTCGCTGAAATTGTCAGGCAATCAGGTGTTGATGATGCACAGCTGCGATCTCAGCTCGAACGCACCAAGAACGAAGCTGCAGACGATTCCGCAGATGATGTCAAGGATGTGTCCGCTCGAGCGACTCAGTCAGTGAACGTAAAGGCGGGTCTCGACGAGCACGACGCTCGCGATAGCAAAAGCGGTATACAAGGAGACGCCGAACTTGTCGCAGGCGAGCTAAGCGCGGCTCAATCTGTCAAGGCAGAGCCCGCTGAAGAACGAACTTCGCACTCTGCAAGCCAAGGCGCATCAAATTTGCTTGGGAAGCTGGAGCAGGCACCTGAGAGCGTGAAGGCAGAATCTGATGACGAAATCCAATTTGTCAGTGCGACTTTCAAAGAATCTTCCAGATCGACGAAGTCCGTCTCCGTCCTGTCTGGAGACTTCAAGCGTCAAGGCGAAGCTCTGCGGCGCTCGGACAAGGCGAAAAGACCCAAAAAAGAGGTGCCTTCAGACGAGGTGGAGGACACGTCCGACCCACAATCGTCTGACGGGGAGCCAGATGCGTCCGAAGCTACTCAGATACAACCCGATGGACCGCTTGCAAAGTTTCTCGAGGCTTGCACGCTAAGCACAGACATGCACAGCGAGGGCGATGATGAGCAAGATGGGCCCAAAGTCACGATCTCGGTGAGTTTGAGTCTGAAAGTTCATAGTTCTTGATGAGCTGCTGAGCCAACTTTTCCGAGTATCTCCAGACGGCGCACGCTGCCAAAGGTCTTGAGTTTCCGGTCGTCTTTGTCTTAGGGGTAGAAGATGGAAGCTTTCCGTGAGCCCTGATGTTGCATGCCAATGCGAGCCCGTTCATTATGGTTGAGCTGACCTCCCACCGTCTGCGATGGGCACTAGCTTCTATCGTAGCACCACTGCAGAACAAATCGCGGAAGAGCGTCGTTTGTTATTCGTTGCGTGTAGTCGCGCCCAGACAAATTTGTATTTGACACACGCAGCTCAGCGCCATATCGGAGGCCAGATGGAGAATACGGACCGCATCTTGTCTCAATTCATCTCTCCACTCGCCGACCGAGCCCACCGTGGGGGACAGGCTGCTGGCGGGCCAAATCCGGCTGTTCTGAGACGCGGCTCAAACATGGCGCCGCTTCCAGTGGCTTTCAGCCATCAACAGCGCCCAGTGCTCACCGAGAAGCACCGCCGCGACATCGCGGTAATCCTGGAGAGGCGACTGCCCTCCGATTACGAAGAGACCGTTAGCGATAGCATAGCGAAGTTGTGAGTCGCACCCTTCGCAATGCTTCAGCAGAGCGCCCGTGCGAGCGCATGGCTGACTACCTCGAGCGCATGGTCAGCAATCGCTCGAACACTGCAAGGATTATAGATCTGCCGTCACCAGGACCAAGGCAAAGGACCTGGACGAGCTATGATGATGCGCTGACAGGCGAAGCGTATGGCTCGTATCGAGCTCATGGTTACAAAGATGCTTATGGGCTCGACTTCAATAGCTACAACAGAGCCCAAGGCGGCTTTGGGGGTCCCAACAGACGCTTGAAAAATGGTTGCCTGCCAGGTACGGAGATGGGAATGTCGACAAGCTGGTCGAGCTCATCATCGGGACCCCACAATTCTGCCGCTGGACCGCACCAGACTGGCTTCTCGAGCGCAGCAAAGCTGCATGCAGGAAGCGGTCGGCAGATTCTTCAGCGGGAGGGTTACGGTGATGAGGCCGTCATTACGGACAGACCAGGAAGACAAGTGGCGGATCTTGACAGCTTCCAAGTAAGTCAATCGAGCCCAAAGAACTGCACAGAGTCCTCGCTCAGTCTCTGCTCGCCCCTCAGTCCGCGGCGAAATCTAGCCTAGCGAGTATGATGAGTCTGCTCCCTCCCGAGTCAAGCCCCGACCCTGACGCGGGCGAGGGGTCGACTTCTGCAGCACATGTCCAACCCCAGAAGCCCACTTTCGCTCATTCGACGGGCCTTGCCAGGACATCGAACTCCTCTTCGATTCGCAGGCTAGGCACAGGTCGCCCAAGACCAAAACACGACTCCAAACACTGACCGCCTTCATGGATCCTCACTCCGTGCTTCATCCTCATTGTACCATAATGCACATTCCGCACAGCGAAGGTCGAGACGTGTCCACGATCCGGCCAGAACTTGTGTTTTGACCGTGCGACAGCTAAATGTATAGCGCAGCGGTTGAGACTTGAGCTCGGAACATCCAGCGTATATGCAGCTCCTAGCCGTAGCGAGTACTCGTGTGCACGATCATACAAAGTGACGCTTGTTGCAGCTCGAGTGATTGCACCTCACCTAGACCTCACTCGCCATTTGCATGTGGTCGAGTTCTGCAGCCATCACAACTTCTCGAGCGTCTCGGCCGAAACGGTGTTGGTCGCGCAGACGCGCGCCGCGGATCTAGAGCGCAATCAGAATCGTGAATCTGATGAAATCATGTGGATGCAACAATTCTCACGCAAAGGAGGCATGGTATCGTCCTCAGCAACGTACTTTGCACGCCCACATGAGCTTCCTTTCTTGGTCATTCTTGCTCTAAAGAGTCTGCTGGACGGCAGCTGTCAAGATGTTTCCGGCCAGGGCCCTCCTTGACGACAGCCCGAAAAGGGGCCGAGCTTCTCGAGCGACACGGGAGCCTCCCAGCTCAGCTGGACCTGCACCCGCCACTCCACCTGGCGCAGACAAACTCAAGATCGGATCTGGCACATCAAAGAGCATCTGGCAAAGCTATCTCGGTGAGCGTGGTCTGCTAATTGAAGTCTTTCCTCCGCTGCGTCAAAGGCCCGCTGAGAGTCAGTGCTCTCTCCGTACCAGCATTGACTCCCAAAAGCAGACTCATCTTTGGCGCTGGCTTGGCAGGTGAGACTCTCCTGCTGACTTGGCATTCTCCCTCGCACTCGTGCGTCTGACTGCTGTCCCACTTGCAAAGCGGTCGCCGTTGCGGGATTGCTAGTCTCGGACGAGCTGGAGGAGCGCTTCCCAGCAACGGAGACTGAAAAGGACGGCCCAGGTCTATTTCGCGTTACGATGGTCGACGCGCAGAACCGCCGGTGAAGCGGCATCTTACGACTGGTAGCAAGACGGAGCAAGCGCGAATCGGAAACCTCACCGATGGCAAGCTTAGTTGCTGCTTGGGTGCACGAGGTCGCAATTCTTCGATCGACAAGGCTGTCAGGCAATGCTCCGGAAGCCGAAATAGCATCCTTTGCGTGTGGCACGATCTTATGTGATGGCTTGCGATGCGCCGGCAGACCGCGTGCTCTCGTTGCATGATAAGCATCGATCGCGGCCAATGCTCATCACCATTCAGCATTCGCCTTAGAGCAGAGTGGGCGCAGCTAGCTGTGTGGCCGCCAGACTCTGAAGCAAGGCAAGCACCGGCGGCGTCCATGACAGCTATAGCCCCTAGCTGGCCGTTGGTCTGACTGCTGGCGCGGACCTCATGCTGCATGTTCGCAATCACGAATCGAGCTAGGTGCGATCGCTGCCCTCTCGCGATCAGCCAGCAGGGGCAGCGCAGGCTTGCGCAAAGCTGTCACGATGCTGACTGCTCGAGTCACTCGGCTTCCAGCCGCCGCAATTCAGCTTGCTGGTCACTCTTTGCTGACTTGCTCTCCTCTCTGCATGCATTCGCGCCGATGCGAACGCATCTCTGATCGCTCATCATGCTATAGAAGCGTCTCATGCTGACGCGTACCTTCCATATCGAAGTTTGAATTTGCAAGCGCGGTGCCATAGCATTCACGGTTATTTGCATGAAGACAACAACGTCAAGTTAGACTTGCGCTCGACGAGAACTATACTGAATACCGACAGACCCGCACAGCGACGCAGGCACTCATTTCACCGAGTCGTGAGTGGTATGTCCCGTCCCTGTTCGTCGCACATCGCGAGCGAGTCTACATCACGCGTGCAGGGGCACATAAAAGCTCCAGCAGTCGATCATCAGCATCTGAATTCAGAGCTTCAATAAGCATCAGCGCGGGCGGCTAGCGTCGGCGCGTCGGCGCAGCGTGCATGAATGTCGCGTGTTGCGCTGCTTTCCTGCAAGCGAGGCACATATGCAGGATAGCACATAATCGAGACGCCCCGCTTATTTCGCATCAGCCAACAGCCCCCGCCGTTTCGCATTATTGGAATCATCATGCGCGCCCTTACCCAGAAGCATCAGATCGGGCACTGTGTCTCCTCGGAGCGAACCCGAACGCGCATAATGCGGGACTCGTCGACAATTGCAGAGCGACGCTTGAGCACCTCTAGCTCCCACCGTCACACGCCGAGCCCCTCTCACCGCAACGCCGGGTCTGCTGTCATGCGGTCGACGCATCTCCACTGCACGCAGGCGTGCATCTCGGCGCAGCGTAGCGCACGCTAGTAGTCGCAATCACAGCCCAGCAAAAGTGTCTGGAAGTGTACATTGCGCCGAGCGTCTCTGTGCAAGCTGGTTCGCCTGCTTCGATGGAGCACTCGAGGAGGTGATCGGTCACGAATGGGAAGAGAGTGAAGATCGTGAGGGAAAAAGGTATAAAGAGACCAATTGAAGCGTCCATTCATCGCCAAAATTTTTTCCCCAGACACTTTGTCCAACACCACTCTTCTCTTTACTCCTTCTTTCGGTCTCGCCTCAGCTGGTCTGGGTGGTCCAATTTTGTTTTCTTCTTCTTCTTCTTTCAACCAAGACCTTTTCTTTGCTTTTTTTTTTTTTTTTTTTTTTGCTGCGGCATCTTCATCCTTGCACTTGCAACAACAATCTCGAAGCACTTCTAGCAGTCAACGCCAACACACCTACACTCTCTACTCAAACATGACCGCGATTCGCTTCAACTCAGCATTCATCCTCGCCGTCCTGGCTTTCGTCGCTGCAACTGACGCGGCTCCTCTTCCCGTCGAGCATGGCGAAGGCTCCCTCTTCGCGGCCCGTGCTCCGAAAGGGTTCGGAAAGAACGTCGGCGCTCAAGCAGTTGGTGGTCTCGCTGGATCTCTCCCTATGCTGGGCATGATGGCTCTGCCATCCCTGGGTGCTCGCGACATCGACGAGTCCCTTGAAGCTCGTTCGCCCAAGGGTGGGAGAGGAGGGGGAGGAGGATTCGGAAAGGATGTCGCCGCTCAAGCAGTTGGTGGTCTCGCTGGATCTCTCCCCATGATGGGCATGATGGGTTTGCCAGCCTTGGGCCTCCGCGACGTCGACGAGTCCCTTGAAGCTCGTTCGCCCAAGGGAGGCAGGGGAGGAGGGGGAGGAGGATTCGGAAAGGATGTCGCCGCTCAAGCAGTTGGTGGTCTCGCTGGGTCTCTCCCTATGATGGGCATGATGGCTATGCCATCCTTGGGCCTTCGCGACGTCGAGTCCCTCGAAGCTCGTTCGCCCAGGGGAGGAAGGGGAGGCGGGGGAGGAGGATTCGGGAAGGATGTCGCCGCTCAAGCAGTTGGTGGTCTCGCTGGATCTCTCCCCATGATGGGCATGATGGCTATGCCATCCCTGGGTGCTCGCGACGTTGAAGAGACGTATCACATCGACACACTGATGCAGCGAGGATTCAAGATTCCTAACCCCTTCAAGGGCAAGGGCAAGGGCAAGACGGACACACCCACGCCGGGCAAGCCTAACGCGGACACACCGGGCCAGCCCAACCCAGCAGGTGCACCAGAAAAAGGGCCTGGCATGGGGGCCAGTGTTTTGGGGCAGGCCGCCGGTGGCCTCGCCGGGTCATTGCCTTTCATGATGATGCCGTCTATGGGTGGTGGTGGCGAGCAGACCGCACCTGCACCCGCCGCACGTGACGTCCAGAACTCTGCTCAATGGGAGGACGAGTACGGCCAGCACCTCGACCGTCGCTTGGCAGGAGCGGCTATTGGTGCCCTCGGCAGAGGTGCAGCGGGCGCTTTCGGAAAGATGGGCGGAAGCGCTGGAATGAAGGGCATCGGCGGTGACTTGGTCGGTGGCCTCGCTGGTTCTGCCCCCATGATGTTCAACAACAAGCAGTAGACTGCCGGCTCCTTCGTCTGTGATAGATTGTAGTTGATCAGATGCAATAAACGGTGTCAAAGCACACGCTTCATCTTGATACGCCTGAAGTGATGGTGTCGCAGTCCTAAGAACGTACAAGAGCAGTGGCGTCTGGCAAAAGCGATACATGTCACAGCCTTTTACCAGCGTCAGCGCAGGCTCCATGCCAAGTCGCAATGACGATGAGAGAACAAGGTCACCTTGTGAACGCTGGAAGGAGATGTGTGCGAACTCTCTTCACAGCTTGCTCTTAGCTTGGCGATCTGCCGCGCTTTCCGCGAGCTTTGCGACACGCTCGCGCAGCACGTTCTTCTGAAGTTTTCCTGTTGCATTTTTGGGGACTGCAAGAGGCGAAGTTAGCCAATGTCATCATTCCAGGTAATGCGCGCCGGTGCGCTTGACTCACGCTCCGCCACCAGGTCCACAAACTTTGGCACTGCGAACTACGACGAAGCATTGGGCGCGAATACGATGAAACGTCAGACGCGCAGCGGTGAAGCAAAGCGGCAACATAGACCCACTGACCTTGCTCATGTGCTTCCGGCAATGCTCTTGCAGCTCCTTCTCGGATGCTCGATGATCAGGACGCAACACGACAAATGCATGCCCAACTTCTTGCCACTTTGGATCCTTGCGCGCCACCACAGCGCACTCGAGCACGGCAGGATGCGAGGAAAGCTCCGTCTCCACCATCAGACTGCTGACGTTCTCGCCGCCAGAAATGTAAAGATCCTTTTTGCGATCTGCAGAAGGGGGCGTTAGAAGATGAGCATTGGCGGGCCATCTGGCGATTCAATCCAGTCTTCTGGCGCGCTTACCTGCGATTTGGATCTCGCCGCCAGGGTGACGGACTGCAAGGTCACCGGTACAGAACCAGCCATCCCGAAACGTTTTGCGCGTGGCCTCCGCATCGTTATAGTACCTGCAAGGGCATTCAGTTTCACATGGTCAGCATTGCTAGCACGAACACCTCATATGGTACGTCCAACGCACTCCTGCATGACAATGTTGCCCCTCATCACAATCTCGCCCATCTCCTTGCCATCCCTGCGCACGTCTTCCAGAGCCACGCTTTGTGGATCTGCGTCTTCAGGCGGCACGCGGCACACGCGAACCTCGTCGGCCGTCAAGAAGCCGTGACCTTGTCGCGCCATGAGTCGTGCTCTGTCATCAGTAGATAGGTCTGCCCAAGATCTATGCGGATAGCCTGAGTGCAAAAAGGACTTTGCTTAGCACCTTGCAGTCGCCCACAAGACTCGGGCCTCTGTGCCCACTCACGTCGCGAGACTGGTCCGTACGACTCTGTCAGGCCGTACACCTGCGTCAAAGAGCGTACTCATCAGTCGGCTTGGATCTCGTTGCAGCTAATCGCAATGGCTCCTCACATGGACCGGCAGAAGATTGAGCTTTTCCATCTGCGAGAGCAGCGCGCTGGTGGGAGCGCTTGCCGCAACAGCGACACGTATGGTCCGAGGCAGTCGCTCTGCGCGCCCATGATTGACGATTCCAATCTGGACCGTAGGTGCGCCAGCGTAATGGGTAGTACCACCTTGCAAGAGCGCAGACCAGATTTGATCATTGTCCACCTTGCGGAGGATGTAATGAGCTGCAAAAGCGGCGTTCACTGCCCATGGCTGAGGCATAGCGGTAGGATGAGAGTGAGAAGTCTTCAACGGTGCCAAAAGCATTGAAGCAGCAGCAGAGACTCACAAATGTCCAGCCACAGGCATGAAACGCTGGCAGCACCCAGAGATAGACGCTTTCGGCGCCTAGGCCCGCTTCGAAGGCGTTACTGATCGCCGCCAGATACGCACCTCGATGAGTGGTCAGCACGCCCTTTGGCCTGCCCGTCGTACCGCTGGTGTAGCACAGAGCAGCAGGCGCATTCTCGTTTGCCGGGTGATCGATGAGCTCCCAACCTCTTTTTAATTGTCCCATTGAGCTCTTCTCGCCCGCCTGCTCTGCTTCAGCCCAAATTCGGTGACCAGCGTCGAGGAAGTGCTCGTAGGGATCCGAGTCGTCGCGGCCACCAGAGTCGTTTGAGATGATGATTTGGGCGGAGGGAGATGAGCTTTCATTGCTGCGTAGGAGGTGTTGATACTCGGAGTCGCAGAAGATCAAGCGGGAGCCTGAATGTTTGAGGATGTAGGCGATCTCTGCGGGAGTATTGCGAATGCTACAGGTAGGCGCGTGCAAGGCGTCAGCGCTTTGGTGCGATCACGTTCCTGTGGAACCTCTTCGCAAACATCGCGTGCCTGTTTCGCTCACTTGATAGGCGTGATGATCCCCCCTGCGGCCAGGATGGCTGTATGCAGCTCGAGGATCATTGGACAATTTGGCGCAATCACAGCCACTCGCTCGCCAGTCCTCCATCCTTGCGTCCCCAAAATCCCAAATGTCAAGCTTAGAGTCCTCGCCGCCCATTGCGAGTAAGTCAACTTGACCCCCCTCTCGGGATGGACGATGGCTGGCGAGTCCGGTGCGATCAGAGCAGCTCGCAGCAGAAAAGACACGGGCGTAAGAGGAGTGTAGTTGTGAGGTATGCTTGGTGGCAGGGTCATCCGCAGTCCAAAGTAGTCAGCGCCGGCTTGGCTGCTACTGCCGCCTAACAAAGGAGGGCTAGCGTTGCGCGGTGCCTGATAGTGCGATAGAGAAAGGGTCATGCTGGATGGCGTGGGAGCTGAACAGAGTGAGGTTGACGTGAGTGATGCAGGGGATGTTGGCGAAATTGCGCTTTCAGCAGTGATGTTGCTGAGAGGAGCGCTGAGGGTGATGATGACTGGCACTCGTCAGCGTCACATATATTGTAACCGTGATTGCAGCGCGAGATGCTACCCTGCCTCCCTCTTCGACCCCGCACGACGAGATGTCTGGCTGGAGCGGTGTGGGGACAGCTTGGTGTGTGTGTGTATGCGAAGACCTCACCACATACTCATGAGACTGGTGCATCACGGCTCTCTACAGCAAGCTGGATGGATGGATGCATGGATGGCTCGAGCGCGAATCGCAACCGGTTGTGGCTTTTGCCCGAGCCCGGCGCACGCGTGACTCTACAGATGCAACGCTACGCGCAGTCGTGAGTCAAAGTCGTGAGTCTTGAGTATATGGATAGCCCTAATGCATTCTCGGACATTCTTGCGCAAGCCTGATAAGTGTCGCATATGATGTGTTCACGATTCAGAATCAAGAATTTAATTCGTGATTAATTAATTGCGATCGCGCGGATCGCGGCAAAACCAGAGGCAGAGCGGCAACGCGCGCGCGCGCGCTTCTGCGCATGATGCAGCCGAGGCGGACCGGACCCTGCCTTGCGATCCTGCACCGCGCGCGTAGCTACGATTCGTGGGTCGAGTGCGTTTGTCGATCGAGGCACATCGCCTTGCATATCCATCACCACGAACCTGCGCTCCTTGCGGCTCAACAGCCGCAGCTTAGGGTGATGATGCAGGTGCAGGTGCAGCACAGCGAAGTGCAAGTCACCACTCCCCATCCAGCAGACTTGAAAATGGCGAATGGCGAATAAATCGTGATTGTGCCTTGACGCGCACAGAGAGAGAGAGAGAGAGAGAGAGAGAGAGAGAGAGAGAGAGAGAGAGAGAGAGAGAGAGACAGACAGACAGACAGACAGACAGAGACGCGTGTTTGATCTCATCTCATCATATCTGATGTTGTATACGCACGCATGCGTGTGCGCTCTGCCCTGCTCTTCTACCCCTTCACTCGCCCACCTGATCTCTTATCGCAGTCCAGCGCAAGCCCCATCAGCGTGCCGTTTGCAGTTCACACAGTTTCGGGTCTGTCGCGCTTCATCCATTCGCGCTCCGAAGGTGCTTGGCAGCGAGCGCCGTCTAGCCGCCGCTGTGGAGGAGGAGGAGGGAGGACATCGCTCAATCACGCTTCAGCGCGCATCAGACCCCTGGCACGGCACAGCACGGACGAATCACTGACGTCTTGCAGCAGTCAAGTAGCAGCAGCGGATTAGCACACGCAATCGTCATCTCGTTGGGCACATTTCCCAGAGAGGAGATCGCGTCACGTCTTCAAGGGCTCCTCGACGTGTCGGAATTACGGGGTCGTGAGTGCTGCACGCAGGAGGGAGTGGATGAAATTGCGAGCAGCAACACAGTCTCTCACCTGTACACTGCGAATCCTCCGCAGCGCTACATCATGAGCTACTCAACAACTGTTCCGTCGACCATCACTGCCATCGACCCTCCTCCCCACCTCAACACCGTCGACACAGCTGCAACGTTTCGGACCCCTTCCGCTCCGTCCATTCCCTCACACACCGTGCCACCCACTACAAGAAAGAGACGCGCAATGCCTTGCCCCTTCGCAACGCTGGCCAAGCTGACTGGCGTCCGCTTGGATGCATCCGCGCACGCCATGTATCACCCTCAACCTTCAACTTCCAAATCTCAGGCCGACCTCTCTCTGGCCCCTGAAGCCTTTACAAGCGACACTCCTCTTTCTGCGCGACTTCAGCAGGGCACCGCCAGGGCTCACACTGCTATAGAGCGTAGCAGAGGCGTCCGAGCTCTTATGGGCCTCGCAAGGGGTGACAGCGACGGTCAGACCCCAGGACTTGAACGGTCAGAGTATATCGCGTGGCTCGTTGGTCTCGGTTGCGTCTATCGGTGAGCATTTCGTCTCCGTACGATGTAGCTTCTTGTGCGCCGCCCTGACCCTTCCCTCGTCGACTCTGCAGAACGCTAGAGGCCTATCTCACAATCTCTGCACCTCTCTTGGAACCTTTGCAATCCGTGCTCGACCTGCCAAGCCTCTTCAGAACATCCACACTCGAAGATGATGTCAGAGCTCACTTATGCACTGATGCACACATCGCCGCCGCTGGCGTGTTGTACTCCAAGCTCGAAGAGACTGAAGCGCTTGACGCATTGGCACACCCTCTTGCATCAGAGTCACCAGCACACCAGCAGCTTGCTGAATTGCTGGCCCATCTGCCTCACGCCGCAAGATCCATCGAACATTCTCGCGCGCAGTTTCCCACAGCGCAGCACCTAGCTATCATGTCGCCTCTGCACGCTAGCGCCGTGCTTCGATACTCTGAGCGTCTCGACACTCTTGGTCGCGCGGCGACAACCTGCAGAAGCGGACGAAGCACTCCATCCGACGAAGGTGTCTGCCTCACCCCTCTCGATGAGCACAAGACGCCACTGACCGCTCAGACTGCCGGCCTCAACGACACGGAAGACCTTCTGCTCGCACACGCCTACGTTCGCTACATGGGCGACTTGTCTGGCGGTCAGCACATTGCCAAGCGCGCAAAGGCCCTTTGGCCCATCGAACATTCCGGTGCAGAAGCCGGCTTTCAATTCTACCGTTTCGAAAAGCCGGCCTATTTCGAAGGAGGTCAGCGCGCTTGGGAAATGTCGCTCAAGCAAGACTTTAGACGCGCCATGGATGGCGGATTCGAAGATTTGTCGATGCAGGAACAGCAGACTCTGAGTCCTCTTCTGGTGGACGAGGCGAGCCTGGCCTTTGATCTCAATCGTGCGCTTTTCGACGCCCTCGTGCCTTCTTCAGAAGCCGACGAATTGGCAGATCAGGCTCAGCTCGAGCAGCAGATGCGCAAACTAGCCAAGGCCGAAATTCAGAAGCTTCCCGTCCATCTACGTCTCATCGCAATGCACGGCAGCGCATCTGGTGCCCTCTTCAAGCTCGCCGTACCTTCTACACTGGCGATTGCCTGTGCGTTCGCCGCTAGCGCTGGCGCAGCAGCATCGTGATCGCCACACCTCAGACTGCTTTAATGGACACATTGCTCTCCCTGGAGACGGCTCGGGCCCCCACCCCGTTCGCGCTGCACCGGAACCACCTCGCGATATTCTATTGTATCTCGACTAGTACTGCTGTTTTACACGCCCCATTCGATGTTGATGAATTACAATTACAGCGTTGTCAACTTTTGCCTTTCGCACGCAACGCAGCTCTGCGCGTCGAGGCCTGTTCGAACGAGATCTCATGGATGAGGCTTGTGCGCTTGACTGAAGAGCTTGCCAAGCACCGATTCCACCTCCGCTGCCACCTCTTTGACTTCCGCATCGAACGCCTGCTCGGGACGTCTGAGAGAGTCTTTATGCTCTGCAAGATGGAAATCTATGAACGATGCTTGCAGGCCGCCTTGACTGGCTTGCAAACACATGTTGGACGGTCGGATGTCTCGGTGAATGACACCGCATTGGTGGATCTTTTCGATCGAGTCCAAGAATGCCGCTCGCACTACACGAGTGACTTCCGCTTGCGCAAGCGGTAGAGCCTTATGTGCATTGCAAGCTGGCAGCATCTCAAAGAGGTCGACAAGAGCCAGGTCGGACAGAGCCTTGCCGGCATTTGTAAGCAGCAGTCCTCGGATCTGTCGGGGGGGATCGGTGGCACTGCGGCTTTGAGAGCCAGGGGATGCCGTCAACGGAGGAGAATCAAGGGCTGAGGTTGCTTGAGGCGGCGTCTTCACGCCATCCATGAGCTCGTCACTATCCTCTCGCACATGATCCATCCAGCCAGAAGCCTTCCACCTCCTTGAAGCTACAGAAAGCGCGCTGACGAGCCGAGGGACTCGGCACCCTTGCAGAGCTGAAAGTGTGGAGTAGATGTGCGCCTCGTGCAGAGCAACCGATTGCAGATCTTCCTCGCCCAGGCCTTCTTCATCTTTGTCAGATGAATGGTACATCTTGGCCAGAAGATCTCCCTCAGGTAGCGAGGAAGTGCCCTCCTCAAATCGGGCTTTGTGCACCGTTGCAACAGAGCCGGCAGAGAGCGGCCTGTCGCACACTTTGACGTAGCTCGAGTGGGTTGTCGGAGATCCATCCGTCCCCTGAGCTCGTAATGTACTGAAGGTGCTCTGGGACTCGCGTCTTGAGCCCGAGGCCGTCATCGACCGGGTAATCCTCCTGGAATGCGAGCTTCGGCCGGAGTTTGGTGCTCGAAGACCAATGGTCGCGTACGTCGTTTCGGATGGCTCGATCTCGCCCAGACGCTCGATGCGCGACATGGCGTGAAAGGTGAAAGCTACCAGCTGCGAGAGTATTGAGTAGCTTGCATCAAAATGGTCCTCGCCAAAGGCTGCGTCTGGGTCCAGTCCACGTATGCTCGAGTTGATAGCAACCGGGGTCCTGAGCGTGATCTTCAAATTGCCGGGCTCGCCGTCAATGTCGATCAAAAGGAGCATGGTCCCAGTGAATAGTGCACCTGTCCTTGCTCCGGCGCGAAAGCAGTGATTGACGACTTGGGCGAGCAGGCTCTTGTGCTGTTCGGCCCGGGAACCTGTTGCCTCGAGGTCAACCTCAAGGAGGGGGTGAAGGTCTGCGAGTTCCAACAGACTCGACATGACGCTAGGCGGGATCCATGGCTTGACCTCGATGATCGCAAGGATGCGTGCGTCTGATGAGCAAGAGCATGGCAGCATTCAAGTCAGCGGTATGCAGCCTGCCAGCCAGCCAGCCAGCAAATGAAGAGCAGAGAGCGACGACTCGCCTTCCCCTTGCGATCCGCGAGTCCGGTAATCGAAGAGAGCAAAGTCCCACTTGGAGAGAGGGGAGCGCGAATTCCGAACAGCCTCCTCAAGAACAACGGGCCGTCGTTCGCGTTCGCCTAACCATTTCACATGCTTGGTGATCAGCCACTCGGTGGATTCCAACGACTGTGCTTGCTGCTTGGCGAGGATGGCATTGCACAGCTCTGACACCATCTTCAGCGTTGGAGAGAGGACTCCAGAGCAGAGAGAGGCCTCCCCGTTCCAGCTGCGGCCATCGATACGATCGAACCGGATCGCACCACGTCTGACCTCCAGGCTGCCGTTTTCTGCATCAAGACAAGACTCGATGCGCTCACCAGCCCAGCGTACTAGGTTTGATGCCTCACGACGGAGGGCTGAAAAGAATTCGCACGAGATCGTTGCTTTTGTTGTGCTCATTTGTGAGCGAAGCACATACGAAGCGCGAAAAGCCTCGGTACATTCGACTTGCAATGCGGCCGTGTAGGAACTTGCCGATGACAACTTTTCGCGCATGTCCTCCTCAAAATCTTCACTTTGAAAGAGCAAGTGTGGCGAGGGCGAGTCGAAACTTGCATCTACTGCCATGAGTTCAAACTTGGAGCGTGTAGAAGGTTGTGTAGCAAGAGCAGGAGCGCGAATATCCGCAGGTGCTGGGGGCGCGCCGTCAGACGGCCACTTTAGCTGATACACTGTGCTAACCACGCCGTTGCTGGCCGCCGATTGTGAGGCAGCCCATTCGAAGCGCGACATTGCGATGCTGGCCTTTGCTTTGCCGGACTCGAAAGACAACGAGCGCGTTGGCGGCGGGAAGATGATACCACAGGGCACCAGAGCGTCACAGCCAGCCCAAGGTGGATGAGGCAATGGCAAGGAAGGGGCACTGACTGCACCGTCGCCTCAGTTGGCCTTCAGCCATGCTGCTCGTAGTCACGAGTTTTGTCGGGAGAGTCTGCGCCATGCAGATGCAGAGATCAGGGAAGGGAGGAGCTATGCATTGGAGGTCGGAAGGGTGCGGCAAAGGCGAGATCGTCCTGAGTCGTGGTGAGTGCTCGTCTGCGCCTCATCCACCATTTCATTGGAATAAGCTTGAAGCCGGCACCGGTATAGATGTTCTGTAGTCACATGTATTCACGAGTCAAGATTCGCCATTCAAGATTCTTGATTCAAGATTCGCGATTTGATAGTCAACTTTGAGTGGTCTTGAGTCGCGCGCCTAGAGCGCGCAATATGGTCACGTGAGGCAATGTTGTGAAAGCTTTGTCGCCCACTCAGCACGACTTGAATCATCAGGGTTCGATCCAAATCAGGTAGGTCCGCCTCGACGCTCAGGGGCTCGCCGCGCGCGCCTGTATAGGCAGAATCAAGAATCGTGAATATAGAGGCGAGGCGGTGCACACCCTGATGCGGCCTGCTGCTGATGGATGGTTGCTGGGCGGCCCGCTTATTGGTGGTGCGATCATCATGCAGCATCTACTCAAACTTTGACTGTGAATACGCAACAATCACATCAAGAATCTTGAATTGGAATTGAATGTCTACATGCACCTTTTCAAGTCAAAGTCAGTCACGATGCACGAGTCGTGATCGAGTCAAAGAGTCAAGTGGAGCACTCACTTATTGGATCTCAATTTTGAATCACCAGTATACTCTTGACTCATTGCCCTGGATGCACATCCTTGCTCTTCGACATACAAGTCGGCATGGGAGCCATACAGGGTCTCCGCGCAGTCGCTGTCGGGGGGCCGAACTCGAGGCTCGATCACAAATCTTGAAACAAATTCACAATCAAAATTGACTAGCTGAGCTCGCTAAGTATGGACTCAAGACTCACACTGCCAAGCTAGTCTAAGTGTTGCTCTCCAACTCTGAGTCTGTAGGGGAGCTGTGCTGCATATATGTGACCCATGAATTCACAAATCAAGCCATTTTGCATGATGGCGGTGCGCTCATGCATCTGCGCTGCACAACAAAGGCGGCTGGGATGCTGTCGCCTCGCCGCCGCTTACCGCGCTGCTCACCGCTAGCGTCTCCGCACTTCACTTTGCTGACGCGGTCTCCTGGAGGAGCTGGTCCTATGATCGCGCGACTCTTGCCTCCTCTGCCTGTCCCAACTTTCTTGACTTGACTTGATCCTTGTCGCGCTCAACACTCCTCCTCGATCATTCAGGTACGAATCGCTCACGACATCTCAGCATCGGTGACTCCCGCCATAGAATCCTGACAGATCAGCGCGATCCGCTACTCACATTTTTTGTTCTCTGTCACGACTTGCCTCCTCACTCGCGCTGGCCCTCGCGCCCGCCCCTCGAATCTCGAGCTCGCAAAGCCATTTCGCGCCTTTCGTCGATCATCTGTCGCTCGATCCTCGAAGTGCAAAGCGGTCGCCAAAGGCGCTGACTCTAAATACAGGCACTTGGTACATCGAAGACTGCCTTCTCTCGGTTCGACGCTCTGATAGCATACACGCAGACATCTCAAGGCAATTGGTGGGACCTTGGAATTTCGCCTCTCACACTCTACAGCTCGAGAGCCTGCATTCGTCTCAGTTTCTTTCACGGCTTGCGAGGGCTCTCGATCACTCAGACTCATCGTGCGAAACGCATTTCCAGCCCTACTCTTCTAACCAGGATGAATCGCTTCGACAGCATCCACTTTGCCGACCTTACTGGACCGGGCGGCGGTCAGTGGGTCCGAATCGGTGGCGGAAGCTTTGGTGTAGTCTACAAGGTGAGTCTGGTGGAGCGAAGCGGAGTCGAACTCAAGGACTTACTCTCTACTCTGGGTGTGCCGGCAGGGGGAATACTTGGGGACAGAAGTGGCCATCAAGGAAGTGCTTCCGAACAACACGTACGACGTGGAAAAGTACTTTGAGCGTGAATGCGTCCTCATGAAAGAAGCGCGGCACCCCAACATCGTTCAGTATATCGGCGTATCGAAAAGTCCCGATCCCGACGGAAGAGTCTACATCGTCTCCGAATTTGTCGGCGGCAACATGCGGTCTTACATTGCCGACAAGCACAAACCCTTCGACTGGCCTTTGCGCATGAGCTTTGCCACCGACGTTGCCCGCGCTGTGGCGTACCTGCACGCACGACAATGCTTGCACCGAGACTTGAAAGGCGAGAATCTTCTCATCACAGCGAACAATCGGGTCAAGGTGTGCGACTTTGGCTTCGCGCGCATAGCGGCGAGGAACGAAGAAGAGATGCGAAGGATGAGCGTGAGTGAAGAATGTCCTTTTGTGCCTGATGGACGATCTCGTCTAAGCTTCTCCTGCCCCTTTGCCACCAGTTCTGCGGCACTGATGGGTACATGTCGCCCGAAATTCTGATGGGCGTCGATTTCAGTCTGCCCACGGATATTTTCTCCCTTGGAGTCATCTTCTGCGAGATCGCATCTCGTCACCTCGTGGATGCAAATACGTTCAAGCGACAGATGCCCACTTTTGGCGTGGAGGAAGTAGAGATTCGTGAAATGGCTTCCAAGGGATGCCCAGAGGCATTCATTAGACTCTGCATCGACTGCGTGGCGGTCGAGCCGGAAGCGAGACCAGAAATGCGCGACATCGTGCGTCGCCTGCGCGATATCGAACAAGATGTTCTGACGCGCGAGGCCAAAGCTGGTACTCTGCAAAGCGTTGGAAGTTTGCGAGGCTCCAGCCTCAAGGCTGTGCTAAATGCCGGCAGCAAGCGAAAAGGAGCAGGTGGGCGACCAGGCGGACCGCCCAGACTCCCAAGCTTCAACGGACAGGTCAAGGTTGGAGAGCCCTCCACCATCAAGGAGGAGCCCAATGGACATTACGGCGGATCGTCATCGGAAGGCGAGGACAGCGACGAGGACATGGAAGAGGCACTCGCCGCACTGGAGCGCGTGGGTGTCCACGACCCCCTCGACAACAAGCTCGGTGAGCTTGACACAGGCAGCACCTTCAAGGTGTCCGGCCACGGCAATCCTTGGTGGAGCGACGAGCAGGGAAGCGCTTTGCCCAGTCTGCGCACCTCGTGGACGCAGAAAACGATGGCAAAGGACAGTACCGTGAGGGCGTCGAGTGCCTCCAATCCTTTTGCCAGCGGCGACACAGACACGACCTACAGTACGAGTGTGGTGCGCCCGTCGAAGATCAAAGATGCACATGCAGCTTTATCAAACACGCTGTCCACCATGACCGTGAAGCAAGAGGATGTCACTGCAAGTGACTCGAAGCGCACTGCGGGAAGAGCAGATCGAGTGGAGCCGTCGGACGCCTCCACCTTGCGCGGCGACACTGGCCACGACGCAAACGGCGCGGCAGCAGCCGAAGGGGATGATGATGTGACGCAGTCCTTTATGACCGCCAGATCGCATCGTCAGGACCCTTCCATTGCAATGGCGACCATCGCTTCCTCCACGCTTACCCGTCAACGCAGCCCTACGCAAGATGGTCAGGAGCATTATCACGATCCCCTTGTCTACCATCGTTTCACGCTGGTCAAGAACGGAATGAGGAAGCCAACGCCGATGGGGGCCGCTGCTGCCGCAGCTGCCTCCGGTCAAGTTGCTCCCACGGCAGGCAGCATGATCCCGCCCGGGCTGATCCTGGCAAATGCGCTCGCCAAGTGCTACGTTTGCGGAAGGCGCCTTGGATTCGGCGCATTCATGGATTGCGACGATTGTCCCGTCAAGACACACGTCGCTTGCGCTCAACTTGCGGAGCCATCATGTCTCGAGATGCAGATTCCAGGCACTCCAGTGCTAAGCGCCGTCAATGCTTCTCGACGCGCGTCGCGCCAGGCCTCTGGTGGCAGCAGCACTGTTGACCCGCTTACTCGCCCAGCCTCCCCAGCTGCGACAGCGCTGGCTCGACAAGCTGCGTTGGGCGAACAGCAGCGCGCCGCTTCTCCACCGGCTGTAGCGGGTGCAAAGGGCTTGTTCAAGGGCAAGCGAGACAAGCGCTCGGGGAAAAGCCCTCCGCCCGCCCAGCCCGATGTGACCGCCGTCAAGGCGTCGTAACGTCCCAATCGACGGTGTAGCGTCCTGACTCACGAACAACTTTGCCTAATAGCAAACAGACACGAATCTCACGAACATTTCACGAATCATCGCTATTCCTGCCCTAGTTATCATCTTTGCGCGCAACTTTCCCTCTCGTAGCACATCAAAGTCTCGGATCTCAGCGTTCGCCTCGCGTCTTCGCGGTCTTGCACATGAGGCTGCCTACATATTCGCCTACATATTCCTGCAGACTATCTGGCGCAAGGATCGAGATCGGTCGCAGCCCTCTTCAATTGCATACATCTCAAAATCGGGTTAGGACGTTTGCCTGTCGATGTGCTGTAGCGATTTTCATCCCTCTCGGTGTGTATTCTGGAGTTGCATGAGGCACGACTCTGGTGGCACCTATCATGCATCGGGAGCGATGGGTTGCCGAAACATTGAATGGTTGCATAATCAACGCCGCTGTGTACTGCTGAGTCGTACACACAGACGGTCAGGGTGGTGGAATGGAACGGAGCCATGGAGTGCGAGGCAAGATGTGCTGGTTTCGCACTCTCGACTGGTCCGACGGTCACTTGCCGCCGATCCCGAATCGGGCGTCAGAAGCCCGATATCGGGGTTGCGTCAAGCCAAATCTCCTGATGACGCTGCACATTCGCAAAAAGGTACGCACACAAATGTGAGCAGCAACCACTCGCGATCGACTGCTACGTTACGTCGCGCTCAGACGAACCCAAGACCGCGGCGCGTTTGAGATTAGCAAAGGCGGGGGCATGGCAGGGATCGTCAATCTTGAATAGCGACCGTTCGGCGCAACCACCGTGACGCGGACTTCCAGAGACGGCGTTCCATGCGCGGGGCGCGCGCGGAGCTACGCGAGGCCCGAAGGTAGATCGAGCAACGCAAAGTTGCCTCCCCCCGCGCCGATCTGGATGATCATGTGCACGCGAGGCGTCGGTGCAGGCTAATTAGAGATCTTGAATCAGTTTTGGAGTGTTGAGATGCTGCATACAAAAGCTGCACCGTCATCATCCGCCGATGCACCATGCATGCACTTCCTCAGCCCCGAACAGGGGCCGAACAGGGGCAAAATCGCATGTCACGAAGCTAGCCAGCAGAAGAAGCAGTCGTGAGTCAAGAGTCTGATGGGACGCGAGGTCATTGGCAATTGCCGCGCAGGCATAAGAATTTCCATTTTTGATTGGTACGGATTTGACGTAAGATGAATCAAATTAAAGTTGTCACACAAGCCGGCCCAGCCCGCTTACACATCATATTTTAAGGCGGTCGTAATCGATCGAATTGGGCCATCATTCAATCTACGCAACTATAGGTTCCGGCGGTCGCTTTCATGCCGATGCATCATCGCGACTGATTGGTCTCATGTCTCCACCTCGCTTCGTGTAAAAAACAACGTTTCCAGGTCAAAATGACGCTTAACGCCACTGTAGATGTGCCGGATCAGCGGGTCGTGCAGCGAGAGTCCAGGACAGGATCCTCGGAAACGATGACTTCGCTGCTGTTCGCAACTCTTGTGGATTCCCCTAGCCAGCAGCCGCGAGCCGCGATCGTGGGTTGGTCTGATCCGATTTCTGCAATCTCGGAACACCACGTCCAGGGCAAATTGGTATGCTCGCTGTAGAGAGGAGAGCGCATTATAGCTGCACAGCTGACGACGGCAGACCATGGCATCTTGCAACATCACTACTACTACGGCTTGCGGAAAAGCTGCCGATGTCTTGTCTATACAGTGACTGGAGAGACCTTGACGTCGACGCACGGCTCATGACTATCCATCATAGCAGGAAAGTGAAAGGCTCTGGACAGACTGAGTAAAGGCGCAAAAAGTATAAGAGGGCAGCCTTCGAGGCCAAGCAATTCTCACATCATTCCTCATCTCGCTCTCTCGCTCTCGACCTTGCACAGTAATACAGCTCCGCTTCCGACTTTTGCCTCCTCATACCATCCGCTCCGCTCAAACTCCAAACACAACGTTCAAGCTCATCACAATGATCGCCCGCATCTCTTCCCTCGCTCTTGCTGCCGGCGTCTTCGCTGCAACCTCTTCACTCGTCGCTGCTCAGCCCTTCGAGCGCCGAGCCGGCTTCTCCTGCGAGAAGCCCGGCGCACCTGTCTGGCTCTCCGAGGGAGACGCCAGCTACGGTAGCGGAGGGCTCCTGCTGGGAACATTCGGCAACCCGGACGATTCCCACGCTAGCTCTCCAGCAGTAATCGCTATCGACGGCAGAACCGGACCCGTCACACCTTTCCAAGTGCAAGTCACGAGGTGCACCTTCGACGGCATTCGCGCATCGCTGAAGGAGGGTGGAACCCAGCCCTCCGGAGTGCCCAACGACCACGCAGTCAAGCTGCAGGTTGTCGGTCGTAACAACAAGTGCGTTGCACTTGCCGACCTGACCAAGGCAAACACACGCTTGCAGGAAGTCGACTGCAGCTCGGTCAACAACGCTGCGAGCCAGGAGCCCCAATTCTTCGTGCAGCACTACAAGTACGGAAATCTCAGGCCTTATGGAACCGGAAACAAGAGCTACAGCTTTTACATCGAGGACTCTCCCACTGGAGCCATCATTGCCAACCCCGAAGGCTGCTTCGACGGTCAGACCTGCCAGACCGACAACCCAGTCTCTCTTCTGTGAAGTGACCGAATAGCAGCCTAGGCAGACAAGGGTCCACGAACCCAATACCGACAGGCCAGGGGATACAGCTCGCCCGCTTGCTCGCCCATCTCTGCTCTCGCAAAGCCTTTGCGCATCCTCCCATGATCGCTTGAACAATAGCCCCTTGCACATTTACCATATCCGCAATTTCCCCTGAGATGCCCGAAATTCAATAGTCATCGGTCACTGCTGTCTGCTTCTCTGCGCGTAGCCCCTTGTTTGAGTCTGCCTGCGCTGCGCTCGCGCCCCTCACTGTGTAATCATGCTGCAAAATAGCACATTGACAAGCGCGAGAGGGGGCTCGTGTGCATCGCGACGGCATTTGCACTTTGTCGAGGACAAAGTAGCGCAGCCTGCTGTTGCGTCGTTGCGCAATTGAATCGAGAGGATTCCGCGCACAATCTCCTTCAGTGTGCATTCAAGCGGGCATTTGCTGACCAGAAGACTTCGGCTTCCACCTTGCGGAGGTGATCAAATCCTCGAAAGATCTGTTTGTCAAGAAAGGCGTCTAATTGCTTGGGGGTTGAGGTACGTAGGCTGGAAAAGAGGGGGGGGATGCTCGATCAAGAGCAACCTCTACTTCCTGTCGACCTTGACCGTGTCCCATGCAGCGCGCTCTTCCTCTGCCTTCTTGACCTGGTCTACAATTGGCTGCAAGTAGCGGACATCCTAATGCGGGAGTAATGAAGAAACCTTTAGCACGAGCCCGTTTTGCGTTGGCATTCCGGACTCGAAAAGACCATGCGCTCACCTCTTCTGGCTTGATCCAGTGCTCCTTGCTAGCATCGCGGTGAAGCACACTGTATTGAGAAGCTGCTCGCAAACGAGCGGCGCGGTCGTATTGCTCGCGGGGCGACAAACGCTTAAGAGCCTGGCAAGAGCACAAAAGAAGTGTCAGCAAAGGTGGCCAATGTTCCCTGCAGTCACGTGTCGGCGAGCCATCGTCGGAGGCAACGTTCTGGCAACTTCTTCTTCATACGTTCTTCTTTCATCGTGGGCTCAATGAAGCTTATGCCACGCAGTCGAAGCGCCAAGCGCACGCGGGCGCGTTGTCCAGCATCAACACCCTTGACACCCCCTTGCTAGCCTGTCATCATTGTCACCACACAAATCCTCCACTTGTGAGCTCCTCGAGCTCTGCTCGCTGCCCTCGACGCCTGCCTTCTGTTGACACTGCTTTCCCTCCGCTACGACCGCGAGCCTGCCGCCAACGTGAAGAGAGGCGCACCTTTTGCACATCGTCATTCTCCTCGATCAGAAGGTCGTCGTATTTGAGACCGAGTTGACGAAAGCCAGAGGATTGGGCGTAAGCCTTGGCCAGAGGTGTCAGGGCTCGCAAGAGCACTGGCGACCTCTTGACGAAGTTGATGAGCGAGATTCCATCCTGTTACGAGAAGAAGATCACCAAGGATCTGAGGTTAGCGAAGCTGCACCACCATGTATGCAATGCAGCATGTTGAGTGAGCAAAATGGAGCAGGGTACCCACGAGAAACGTCATTTTGACCCGACTTGAGCAGACAGAAGGGATTCGGTGGGTTGGTCGTGGTCGTAGTCGTCATCGGTGCCCGAGTGAATGCTCTGCCAGAACAGCCTTGGCTGCTGCTGATGATGTGCGGTCTCGCCTGCAGCAGCTCTCGCAGCAAATCAGAATCCAAACCCGCGCCCTGTGAGTGGCCAGCCGACGCGCGCGCGCGCGCTCGCACCGACCCGGGCGGACCGAGAGATGCAAAATTATTCTCGAAGCTGTCGAATCACGTGGCTTAAGATCTAAACTTCAAAGAGGGATCAGTCACGAGTCTTGAGTCAAGCGTGACAAAGTCAGAATCCACTCATAACTCAGACCTGATCGGTACCTCTGATGCGCTTCCAGATTCTTCATGAATTACAGACAAAGCCTTCATGTTTTCCATCTTACCTAAAAGCTCTCAAGTCGCTCGAAGCATCAACGCACGACATTGCCGGAAAGGTCGCAGCTCGTCCACTCACTTCAGAGAGGGCGGCGGCCAGGCGCAACTCACACGGAACCAGTCAAGCTGCAGCAATTCTCAGCAAGGGTCAACATCTTTACCTCGGCGCTAAGCCAGTCACTGCGCCGCTTCGTAGCAGGCAGCAGTGGCACTGAGCTGCATATCGTGAGCAGGAGCCGGGCCAAGAGAGCGGTAGCCAGCAACATGCCCGTCTCGGACGACGGCAGCAGTCGCCCAAGCAGCGCATTGGGTGGAGCTGGAGGCTCGGTTGGCCCAGCAGTTGCGGAGGCGTCCCCTCCAGAGACGCACATTCCACTGCTGGACGACTTTCCTCCGACAGGCACACCCGAGCACACCAAGCTTGGCGGATGGGATCTGTGGAAATCGATGGGATCGCCAAAGAGAGTGGTGGCGCCCATGGTCGACCAGTCCGAACTCGCTTGGCGCGTCCTTTCCAGGCGGCACGGTTCTGATTTGGTGTACACGCCCATGATCAACGCGCGAGCTTGGGTCGATGCTGCCCGAGCTACGGCAGCAAAGAGCTACAAGGAGGCCAACTTCAACAGGCTGCTCGGAGAGGAGGGCTCGAATGCGGTGAAGAGCACAGCAGCGGAAGTCAAAGTCGACACTGACAGACCTCTGATCGTTCAGGTGAGCGTGGCCTCCAAACCTGTTTGCCACCATCGCAAGTAGCTGACACTTCATGTACCGCCCGCGTGCCAGTTTTGCGCAAACGATGCTGATGCGCTATTGAGCGCTGCAAAGGACGTCGAGGCGCACTGCGATGCTGTGGATCTCAACCTGGGCTGTCCTCAGGGCATTGCTCGGAAGGGCCACTACGGCGCCTTTTTGCAAGAAGACTGGCCACTCATCTTCAGACTCATCAACAATCTCCACCTCCGCTTGCGCGTAGCAGTCACTGCCAAGATGCGAGTGTATCCCAATGTTGAGAGGACCATTGCGTATGCCCGGATGCTGGAGAGAGCGGGCGCGCAAATCATTACCGTGCACGGCCGTACTAGAGACATGAAGGGTCAAAAGACTGGTCTCGCCGATTGGAACAAAATTCGTGCGGTCAAGGAGGCTGTCGGTGTGCCAGTCATTGCCAATGGAAATGTGCTGTTCCCTGCGGATGTCGAGGAAGCGCTGCGAGTGACGGGCGCAGATGCCGTCATGTCCGCGGAGGGCAACCTGTACACGCCGACCATTTTTGCCGACGCGCCCAGCTCTCCCTCGGCTCTGTATCCTCTTGCACCCAGACTGCCATTTCCCGACATCGTAGTGCTAGCGCGAGAGTATCTGGACATCGTAGCGACACTCAAAACCCCCACTGCTGTCTCTGCCATTCGGTCACACCTCTTTCGACTGTGTCGCCCAGCCTTGGAAGTGCATCGCGACATGCGAGCGGATCTTGGGCAATCTCGGCCGAGCGGTAAAGATCACAAAGCGACTGGCGAGGCGAGAGTGGACGGCTTCCGCGCCTTTGTGGATGCCTTAGAAGAAAGACTCTCTGTGAGTGTGCTGCGCTCGTGCCCGACCAGAAATGTCTGCGTGCCTAATACTTCAAGATCACACTTGCAGCCCGACCGGACGAATCCGAATTATCTGGAAGCACCAGCGATACCCCGGTACGGCTCGACGCCGTTGAGGCCAGAGGGAGCGTCAGCACTGGCTGAGGGAACAACGGACGAAGCCCGACCGACATACGTTCCTCATTGGCTGGCCCAGCCATACTTCCGGCCCGAAAATCCTGTAGCCGAAGAGCTGACACCGGAACAGAAAGCAGCGAATGCAGCAGCAAGGGCCGTGCGGAAGGCGGAGGCGATGGCCAAGGATGCTAAGAGGCTTGGCAGGTCGCATGAGGGCAGTGCAGCCGCATCAACCTCGTCGGTGGCAACCGCCGACAGCGCTGCGACACAGGACAGGCCGGTAAAGACGAGGGACATTCAAGCTGCTGGAGAGGCTGCTGCCGATGGCTCGTCTGCGATCATCGAAATCGTCAGTGATGATATGCATGGCACGCGCCAGCAAGCTGAGGTGGGACCATCAACAAAACGAGCAGGCGAGGCGGAAGGCGGAGTCCTGGCTCCCGGCGAAGATGATGCTCCTCTCTCCAAAAAGCTCCGTGTGGGTTGACGTGACTGACTACGTTTCCGTGCTTCTATCTGGATGATATCAAATCCCAGATCTCTTCCATGCATTGTATCCTACCGACCATCCCAGACTCGCTGCCGAGCGCAACACGCAATCTGACATTTTGTTCTGCTTTCGCGCTTGCCTCGAAATCGCTCCGCAGGCTGCACTCGAACAGGCCTCGACACTTAAAGCGCAAGCTAATGACAGCTTCGCAAAAGCGAGGTACGATGAAGCCGTTGGCCTTTACAATGATGCCTTGATGGCTTTGCCAGTCCGACCCGAGCCCGAACCTGCATCAGACGAGGAAAGCGAGTCAGATCAAGTCGACGATTCAGTCGGGCCGGCGTCTCAAACATCACGCCGGCACACCCCTGCTCAATACGGATCAAGCTCAGGCTCACGAAGCAAGGGCAAGGGCAATGCCGAGAATGGTCGATTCGTCGAGCTCCGGGAAGACGAGGATCCAGAAGAAGCACTCTTGATGCACGAGTGCGCTAAATCACGAGCGGTCATCTACGCGAATCTCGCCGCGTGCCATCTGAAGCTGGAAGACAATGCTGGCGCCGTGAAGGCATGCAACGAAGGTGAGCGGCCGCTTCGCTGCCAAGTGCATGCGGAAGTTCGTGCGCTCATTTGTCCCTCTTTTTCAAATGACAGCTTTGCTCGACGATCCCGCGTACATCAAGGCCCTCCATCGACGTGCTCAGGCAAATGAAACCATCGGCAACTGGTCTTCCCTCAGCTCCGCATTGGATGGTGAGTGATCTATCAGACGCTTAAGTTGCGCGTACACGCAAGACACGCTCACTGAAGCTGAGGGCGGACTCAACAATATGCCAGATTACAAGACTCTTTCGCAGATGCACGAGACGCCCGCTTCTTTGCGCGCGACGCTGCGCACAAAGCTGCAAACGCTTCCGCCGCGAATTGAGGAAGTGGGCAAGAAGGAAAAGGAGGAGATGATGCAAAAGCTAAAAGGTGTAGGTGATAGCGTGCTCGGTAAGTCGCTCGTCGGAAAAGAGTCGCAAAGCTTCGGAACTCGCAAGCTTGCACAGACTTACGCTTCTCCAACATCCTCATGCGGTCTCCCGCCAGGCTGGTTTGGACTCTCGACGGACAATTTCAAAATCACGCAACAAGAGGGCGGTGGATCTAGTATACAGTTCGTACCTAATCAAGGCACTAAGAAATGATGATGTCCTTGGCATAGGAGCCGCCATCAAGCTTGCGAGAGGCTTTATTCGACGTTGATGTGGCACAGGCGATTTGAGAGGTGGTACAAGCTGACGCTGGAGACGAAGAGAGACGCCAGCGCCCTCTTGATGCTGATACGACCGATTCTTGGGAGACAAGGGATCTAGAACCAGGATGGGGTTCTGCTGTGATGGCAGTGGACAATTCGACAGGCGGTTGCGCAAGAGCTGGACCTCTCTATCAGACCGCGTTGCGGGATGAGTTGCTGGTGTCTCGCTGCGCTTCATCCTTCACAGGCAGCCTGTCTTGTCGAACAGGACGCGCTTCGGTAGCACCCTCCGCTCGCATTAGACCCTTGGCCTCTCTTCGCTTAGCATCTTCTCTTTCAAACCACTCCAAAGCCTCGTTCCTTTCCAAACCCCATCTTCCGCCTCGCTCGGTAGGACGAGCCTCACCATAGGCGAAGGGATTAAAGTCTTGGCTCTCGATAGACGCCAGGGTGTGGTTGATGAAGCGATGGTTGGCTTCGTCAGCTCGCAGAGCGCGCATGACGTCCGAGAGGGTGGCGCTGCTCTTCAAGCCCCAATAGTCTTTGGCCACAGCTGGTGCCGGGAATCGCTCCCACTCTGGCAGTCGACCCGCTTCAATGTCTCGAAGGATGTTGGTGTAGGTGATGACGGCTTCTTCCTCCAAGACGCCGACGAAGCGATGGGCCAACCGAGGGGCGATCATGTAGCCTACGGAGAATGCAGCAGTGAAGACGACCTGTGCAAGGGCGATCATGGTTCGCATGAAGAAGCCGGGGCGGTAAAGCTTGAGCGCGACGAGCAGGTGCATCCGTTCATTTTGAGCGTCCTCCAATAGCGTCTGGATCCAACCCTTGTCCCTGCGCATCAGGCGCAGGCTTTGCAGATGCCTGATCATGGCTGCGCTGAAACCTGGAACCCCGGCGATGGTTTCGAGGAACACGATGCGAATGAGCCACTGCTCGGGCCCAAAGCAAATGCCGCGCTTGCGCATTTCCCCCAACTCCATCACCTCTGGCAGGCTTTCGGCTGCGAGCGCGTGATCTTTGCGGCGAGGCTTGACCGCTGCTCGTTCATCGTCCATGGAAGGGGTCGAGACTTGTCTCCCCTCGGCTCCCATCACCTTTGGGAATTTCTCCCGATGCTTTGGATATCGAGTGGCAACATCAAATCCGGTCCTGACGAGCAGGGAGCGGAGAGATGACGTGTCAGCAAAAAAATTCATCGCGACTACGTGGAGGAAGACAAAGGGCGCACCTCACTACTCGCACCAGAAACGCGGCTGAAGGCCAATTGGGGAATTTCGAAGTCGTTCAGTGAGCAAGCGCGTAGCATCTTCGACAAAGCAGAAGGACTCACCGATGTGATCTGATGCTCCTTTGAGCTCTTTGTGTACGACGCGCACAGCATCCAGCTCTGCGGTTGTGCGTACACGGTGAGAACGGTCGGCGAGAGGCAGGCACAAGGAGGTCATTGAGGATCGCTCACCTTCGTCGGTATACGCATTATGAGGTGTCCATCCGGGCTCGCTACGATCTTTGGCAGCTTCTGAAGGAGGCACGAGGTGAGGGCTATCCTTTGGATCGGTGCGAGAAGCACTGCTGCCGCCGACCGAGACGGAGCTGTTGTGAGGATGAGAGGTGAAGAAGTGCCTCATCTGATCCTCCTTGCTGAGCCGCGGGTGCGGGTAAGAGCTCAACGATGTGGCGCTGAGCTGACCGCGTGACAAGCTGCCCATGTTGCGGGATGATGGGGTCGTGAGCTGACCCTGATGGGCTGCACATCTACCAGCGAGGGCGATGACGGGAGCCACGCGCGCTGCGCTCGTTGAAGCCACATAGGCCAAGTGTAGGCTAGAGCCTGCCATAGCAGGCAACCCGGCAGTGAGCATGGGGTAGGACAGGGCGGCGGTATGTGTGGTGATAGAAGGATGGGATGTTGTAGTACTGTTGACTTCTGGGAAAGGTGTTGACTGGTGAAGCAGGTAGACGATGAACGACGCCCCGAGGGGGGATGAGGATACGTAGGCTCGCCCTTATATACACACTTTGTGGCTGTGCGTGTTCCCGATTCATCATGCACACGCGCGCTTCTCCACAGCAGCGAGGCAGGCGTGGATAGTCGTGAGTGTGTTGCAGCGACGTGCATGACACAGATGCGCGAGCAGCAGCAGCAGCTAGAAGAGAAAGCCGTGGGTGACTCACAAAAGCACAAATGAACCTCAGCGAGCGTCTGTGCTGCATTGGATACCGTCACTGTTGTAATAGTCAGCCGGAGCATTCCGCCGGAGCATTCCGAGACTGTTTCTCCTTAGATGAGGCAGCCTCATTATTGAAAGTCTTACTCTACAGGACATGCTGGAGTGTGTGTGTGTGTGGGTGCGAGTTGCGAGTTGCGAGTCGTGAGTGTGCCCATATGCCTAAGCTCATGCGCCATGCTCGATCGCGACCCGCACCCGCACCCGCACCCGCACCCGGCCGCACCCTGCTGGCCAATCCTGCCCTTCGCGTTTGTCGGCCGCTGCAACACGAACATCAACAAGGATGCGATGCGATCCAGCAATAAAGACGAGTGCCGCTTCGCCTTTGTGGCAGTTGCCTCCAAGGTTCACTGTGAGTATTTCCTCAGATTCCCTTGATTGCAGTCAAAGTGTGTGGTCGATGTGGCTCTCTCCTCGTCATCCACGGATGTCATTCACATTTTGATTCACATTGCGGCGCGCACACCTAGCACATCCTCCACTTCTGCGTATACAGTAGCGTGTGTGGTGGATCAAATGGAGCGCGCGGAGATTTCTTATTCAAGATTCACGATTCCCTGTGATACGGACTATGTATATGCATGCATGCATGCAGGCGCGCGTCGGGCAAGCCACTCCGCTCATCGCGGTAGCGTCCGCGGACGCCCGTCGGGCCCTCGGCTCTTGCGATCCATTTAGCTCACGGCGACTTTTGATACCGTAACAGCAACTCCTATTCTCGTGAACTATGTGTACGGTACCGTATTGTTTCTTGGAAGCCCCACGCGAACGCGCTCGACCGCGTGCCCGCGCTTCATGAATCATAAGGCAGCAGGAGCAACGCGGCGCCGTCTCGGTCATTACGCGCTTGCCCGTACTTTTCCGACTACGCAGCACTTAAGGTGAAAGTCACGTGCGATCTGCACTCCAAGGTCAAGCGGTCGCGGAAGAATCACGTGCTTGTGGAGGCCTGTTGGGAGCAATTGAATCTTTGAATAAAATCGCGGGCGCTCCTGAGCGAAAGCACGGGTGCTGATGGTCAGCATCCTCGAGATTCTACCGTACATCGCGCGATGGGATTCTCGAGATGAAGCTTGGATCGATGACTTGGTGCTGAAGATTTTTCTCAAGGACTACATACCAACATCTGACCACTTCGCTCCGTCGAGGCGAGCAGTGCATCCAGCTTTCCAGTCCTTTCGTTGCGTCAGTCCACTCTCAAGTCACTCACAGAGTGCACGCACGCCGCATCCGATCACCATCACAAGGTTAACCTTGAGATCCTTGTGCAGTCGCCTCCACTCGACGCACTGTCAAAGCGCTGACACTTTGCGGAGGTTCGAACTCACAGTCGTCCCTCTACGGGAGCTCCCCGAGGCCTGTTTGATCGGAGCTCAGAGCGTCGACCTTTTGCGCGCCGTGCACCATGACCTGGGCTGGATCGCCTGAAGATGGCGGGAAGTTGCCAGGGTTACCCAACGATCGCGTCTTTCCCCGCTATTGGCTACAGCAGCAGCTCACACTCTCGCTCTTCATCGGCATCGGATCGTTCCTGCTCTTTTCCCTCATCAGACGCAAGTATTCGAGCGTCTTTGCACCCCGCACCAAGTTGAAGGGCTTCACGCCGCACGCCCAGGGCATCGACGATGGCGTGTTCAGCTGGATTCGGCCGACCATTGCGACGCCGGAGTCGAGCATTCTGCACATCGTTGGGCTAGACGCTGCTGTACTGCTCTCCTTCTTCAAAATGGGCTTTTGGATCTTTGCCTTCCTGAGCATCTGGACTTGCGGCGTGCTTATGCCTGTGCACTGGCACTACAACGGTACCATCGATGGCGTGCCGCCATCCGAGGATGACAGACGTCGCCGCGATCCGCCAAACGACGGAGGCCGCAAGCTCACCTTCGCACGAGTGGGTGACGACAAGATGCCACTGCCAGGCCCGGGACAGCCGACTTTCCCTTGGTCGCCTCCGGATGTGTCGGCGCTGCACTTGACCCACCTTCTCACCCTTTACCTCACCACCGCACTCGTCTTGCGAGCCCTTTGGAAAGGCGGACTTAAGTTCGTACGTAACCGCCAGCTGTACGCGCTTGATCTGCTCCCTTCGATTCCTGCACGCACGATCGAGATGCGTTACTTGCCGCAGCACCTGCGAGACGAGCGCAAGCTGGCGGAATACTGGGAGAACTGCGGTCTGCAAGTCGAGAGCACGGCTGTAGGCAGGCAGGTTGGTGGGCTGGGCGGAATGCTGGCCAGAAGAGCCAGCAAGCTGTACGAGCTGGAAGGAGCTTGGGTCAAATGGCTCGGCAATCCAACCAGCGCTGAAGGCTACGATCCAGACAAGATCGCTGAAGCATTGCAATCCAGGGCGGAGCAGTTTGCAGTGGTGCAGAGCGCGATATCCGCCAATGGTCGCAACCCTACCAGTGCTGCTGACATCGATACGGAAAGGGCGCCACTCTTGAGCAGCACTCAGCAGCAGCAGACTTTGGACATGCCCGATGCTCTGGCCAGCATCAAGCATCCCGCTGGCCGGGCACGACCCACCAAAAGACTTGGGTGGCTCGGAATGGGTCGCAAGGTCGACCTGCTGGACCATCTCGCGCGTGAATTTTTTGCGCTGGACTCTGCCGTCAGAAGCATGCGAGAACAGGACAGGCCAAGCGCTAATACCGGCTATGTCACCTTTGTCGACGCCGCGAGCGCAGTGAGTATGCGGTTCGCCGGACGAGATGTCGAGTCCACGTCTTTAGGACGACTTTGCAGGTATGCTGACGCCCTCTTGCCTTTGCTACCCCGCCGCAGCAAATCGCCGCACAAACAGTGCACTACCCTCTACCCTTCTATTGCAAATCCAGTCTCGCCGTCGAGCCTAGAGACCTCATCTGGTCCAACGTCTCCTTGGCGCCTCTCGAACGCCGCCTGCGCCAACTGCTTGTCTCGGCCTTCACCTTCACCCTGTTCATCTTCTACATTCCACCTTTGGCATTCTTGGCATCTTTGCTCAGCCCTGCGGCTATCGAAAAGTACTTGCCTTGGCTTTGGAAAGTCCTCGAACGCAGCGATCGTCTCAAAGCCCTCGTTCTCACCTCTCTACCCTCGTTGGTTTTGATCTCTTTCAACGCCCTGCTGCCTATGGTGTTGGAATGGACTGCTTACCTTCAGGGTCTACGCGCAAAAAGCCTGGTGGAGCTCAGCGTTCTCAAGCGGTATCGTAAGTCATGCATCTCGTCTTCTTTCACATACTCCTGACTCCGCGCTGAACGATGCTGTTACCCTCGCAATCTAGATCTCTTTCTGGTGATTTCCGTCATCTTCATCTTCTTGGTCACCACCACGCTCTGGAGTGTACTGCAAGACCTAGCTACGAGTCCAGCCAAGGTGTTGGACAAGTTGGCGCAATCTCTACCTGGCGCACGCTTCTTCAGCTTGTCATACGTCGTCCTGCAGTCCCTCGCAGTCATGCCATTGCAGTTGCTGCAACTGCCCTTGGTCCTGTCTAGGGCTTGGGGTCGACTGTTCGCTCGCACGCCGCGTGAACACGCTGAGCTGAATGCACCTCCGCAGCTATACGCTGGCAGCGTGTATCCTGCTGCAATCATTGTCTTCGTGAGTAACAAGATGCCTAGCCAAGGGACTGCACCCGTCTCTCGCTCACACGTCTAAAACCTGCACTAGACGCTTGGCGTCGTCTACAGCATCGTCTCGCCTTTGGTCACCGTTTTTGGTGCGATCTACTTCGGGATTGGATACGTGGTCTTCAAGTACAAGCTGCTTTTCGTCTTTTACAAGGCATACGAGAGCAAGGGACAAGCTTGGCTCTTGACATCCACTCGATGCGTGTGGGCCCTATTGCTCTATCAGGTCTTTCAGATTGGCTTGTTCTCCTTCAGGAAGCAAGTCTTCCTCTCCCTCTTGTGCTTGCCACTGTTTGTTGTGACTGCGTGGTACGGCAGACATCTCAACAAGACGCTTCAGCCGCTCAGCGAGTATGTGAGCCTGTCCAGCATCACGGCTGTCACTCGTCAAGAGGCGGCCGCCGCAGCCGCGGCGTCGCAAGGGAGATCATTGTCCAGCATCACGCCGCGCCATGAAGACGTCAACCCGCTACTGGCGCTGCGTCTTGGAACCACGCCGGACGCTGAACACACTGCTTTGGCTCGCAAGCGGTATAGCGCAAAGGACGAAACCCTATTTGTTGCGCAACGCGATGCGCACACGGATTACAGAGAGCCTCCAGCAACCGGGTACTACAATGGTACTCTCGATACCGGTCGAAGGAGATATGGTCATCCCGCGCTCACAGGTCAGCTGCCAGAGCCATGGCTACCAATCCCCTCGGAAGACTTTGCGGACAAGGCGCAAGGGACGCTCGACGACCAAGCAGCCGCGGAGGAAGCAGCTGCTGGCGGAGACACCAGTCAAGGAAGCGCAGTCGAAAGAACGCGCAAGAGCAGCACTTCCTCTGACGTGGTGGTGCTCTCCCTCCGCCGACGCAAGTCTTCCCTCTTGAGAAGGTCTGGCGTCTCATCGCTTCTCAGATCCGGAAGCGTTCTCTCAAGCATCTCACGTTCAAACGCGCCTCAGCGGTCGAGCAGTCTCGGTCCGGCAAAGAAGAGCGGTGGCTCGCAATCGGCTGAAGAATCTGCAGGCGTGTGGGGAGGTGTGCAGCAAGGACCTAGAGGGTCCAGCGCAGGCGCAGCGCTCGGAGAAGCTCTGGGCGGGCCAGAGACTGTCGCGCCGTCCCGACGCAAGGCGCAGAAGCGTGGCACTACAGCCGACTCCTCCTTGCTGGACCACAGCGTGAGAGAAGAGGAAGATGAAGATGGCCCGCGATCGCGGTCGGCACCTCGAGGCGCTCCAGTAAGAGTTCTCGACGGGGAGGCTGAAGCGTTGGAACCCGATCAGGACGAAGATGATGTCGAAGATGAAGAGGACGAAGCCGCGGAAGGCGTCTATTACCACAGACGTCCGCGAGACTTGCCAGGAAGCTTTCCAGGCTTTTTGGAGGACGAGTAGACGCTCGTTGGGACTGCTGCCTCGTCCACAGATTGTCAAGCGTTCCGAGGTGCTTGCCCGCGCCGATCGCTACGTGAAGAGCTCCGTACACTTTGTTTCACGCACCTTCGTATATGTCCACATCCTCAGTGCCCTGGACTCAGCACCCAGCGTCGCTCACGGCACTCCCGTGAAATGTATGTATTTTGAAGGTCTCGGATCGGAAACGAGTCAAGGAGCGGTGTCACTTTTGCTGGACGGCGAACAAGGCACCCATGTGCTCGCTGCGAGCGCAGGAGACCCCGCATTCATGAACGCCTTGCTAGCAAAGCTGCGACGTTGCTACTCTTAGGCGAGCGTTGCTGGCTAGTGATTGCGAGATACGCACGGAGTCTATGCTACCACTTGACCCTCTCTAACCTCCTTGCCCGTCTTTTTGATCTTTTCCAAAACAGTATCGTAAGGAGCAGTTCCCTTGACCACTACAGTCTGAGTCTCCAACGATACATCGAAAGAGGAGACGCCTGTGGTATTCATGCATGTGAGAGGTTTCGCGACGTCAGTTTTGGGCTTGCGAATGGCACGAAAAGGAGGATGCATCGCCAGGGCAGCCAGCGAATTTTGGCGTAGCAAGAAGTCTGCTTCGCTGTTCCGAGCTTGGAGAAGCCTTCCCTCAGGGCCTTCGGTCCTTGCACAGCAGGCTGCAGCCCTGCTGCCACACACTACAGCCACCTGCGATCCTGCCTGTGCCACGCACCTTCAAGCTTGGAGAGCACTCGAGTGACCGCCCCGCTGCAGCCTCCGCAAGACATGGCGACGTTGAACCTGTACTCGTGCTGTTGAAGTGGTCAGGGGATCATCAGCGTAAGCATACTGAGAGGAGACAGTCGATCGCCTCGCTTTTTGTCTGGGCGTGCTCGACCCGAGCTGCGCTTTGCATCGCTACGCCTCATTGACAGATGCACGATCTCCCTCACCTCTGACATTGTGACTTGTGAGGATGAGTGCGATGGCTTCTGAGCGTGCTTAAAGTTGTGCCTTCTGGTCCTCTAGTCGTGCGCGGGCTTCAGTGAGATGATCGTGGTCCATACGATGAAGGTGGGTGCGGCTACCTCGACTTTTTTATACTCGTAACTTTGTAGCGGACGGTGGTAGGTGTGCTTGTTGATTGCAGCTGTCTCGGGTGCTGCTCAATCGCTGTTCACAGCTGATGTTGCTGCTGTGCGTACTTGCTCTGCACTCACGAGTCACGACTGTTGTGCCTATACTACTCAGACTTATTGGTCTGCAGATGTAGCAATCATCCAGAATGGCGTACGTGTCAGAGACGTCCAGCCCCGTGCCACAGCGGAGCTGCTGCTGCTGCTGGATGCATGCTTGAAGCGCGCGCTATATGTACACGATGGCGCCACGCGCCCACCAAGCTTAAATCCGAGGGCGCGCGTGCGCGCGCCAAGGCACGTCAAAGGTCAAGCGGCGGACTTCGGCAGGTGCAGGCAGGCAGGCATGCAATCAGCACGCGCCGATCTGCCATCCATCCATGCTGCTGGCTCGTCTGTCTGCGTGAAATCTGATGTGATCGATGCATGCATGCTGCTTGCGCCATTTGGCTTCGCGACGACGACACCATCATCAGCTGGGTCGCACGTGCCTGCATGCCAGCACGAAAATGGTCGCGTGTTTGAATTCATGTCGCCATGTATTCCTCTCTTCTCTTCGAATTCATCGATGATTTTTGGTCATGATTCAAATTCATCAGGGGTTCCATGGCAGGCGCGCACCACGTGACCGTCATTCGAAGCGACGCACGCGACGCAAATCTAGAATTAAAAGTCACTCGACTCCTTGACGAAGTAAATACCGTTTTGGAATCAAGAATCACTACGCAATTTCAGGAGAAGTCAGGTCAAATTGAAGACCCATCCCGGACTAACGACGTCCCATTTTGGACCTGACTGTTGAGATTCAATTTGAAATGCTGATGAATCCATCTCGGAGGTCCTTCCGTGCAGTCAACGTCAACTGTAGTCACATTCTGATGAGGGCAGATTCAACATTCTATAGAGGAGATGAGTCAAGAGTGTGAGTTTTGAGTGCAGATTCAAAATTATATTCGCAGACAAAGGGCTACGCGTACGGTACATGATGGACATGCGCGGAAATCTTGAATGCGCGCAATTGGAGTCGTGCGGCGGCATGCACGTGACCGCCGACAACCAGCGTCCGCGACAGGGCTCTTATTGCAGCGGCGTCACCCGTCTCACCATCATCAGGATGAATTCAAGATTGTGAGAGCCAGCAAGCATTTTGACCCCCCGTGCACCACCATCCGGTTCCAAGTCTGCTCGCACACCTCAGAGGAGCAACACAGGTTTGCCTTTCCTATCTCATCTTTGAGAGTGCCGCCCAGGCAGCGAGTGCTCGCTCGTTGCAGGGCACCATGATCAGCAGTGGAGGTATATACGTAGGTGGGTCATTCATCATTGAGCGCGCCTCCTATACGTCTTTGTTCCAACAACTCGCAGCCACTGCTCTCGATCGTCTCACCTTTGCGTCACGATACTCACTTTGACTCGCTTTCGGACCCGCGAAAAGAGGCAATGCACACGCGCTCGCACTCACGAATGCTGGCACACGCGTCCAGCTCTGATGAATGATCGAGATAGTCCGCCTCACATCCACGAGTCCCAAGACTCGAGGCAGAATGGGGAGCAGGCCGCTCGTGACGGGCTGACGTGACGTCCTGCGCTCAAAGTGATACTACTCTTCTAACTGTCTGTACTCATGTACAACGTGTGGGCATCACAGGCTCGACAGCAGCTATAGCTGTCTGTGTGCGACGACCGCTGACTCGGAGGGGAAAAAAAAAAAAAAAAAAAACAGGCCGATCATCGCGGCCTTGCGCAGCCCCGATCTCCGGCCCGTGGACAATCGTAGACTCGTGACTCGCGTCGCGTTGGTATATAGGTGGCGCTCGAGGATTAGAAAAGCGCTTCTCGAGGAGAGGAAAATGGTGACTGCTTTGCCGCAAAGGTAAGAAAGAGGCAAGGCGAGCTACGATCGAGTTGCTTGACCATGGGCGACATGCATGAGAACGTACATGCGTGCACAGCCCTTTGTTCTACACAACGGCGCGTCGGTCCCTGCCGAAGCATCGCTCGCTGCTGCATTCTTCCGCGATGTACGGCATGGCATGGCATGGCGTTGCCTTGTCGCCGCGAACAATGAGCGCTTGCTTATGGGTGCGGAGCTTGCCTGCAGCTCACAATCACTCTTCTAGTTGTCTTCTGGTCGACCCATGCTGACGGCAGGAGTTGTGCCACATTCACACGATTGGCTAGCCGGCTTAGCGGGCTCGCATGGCGCTTGCTCTCTACATCACAGGCAGCCAAGAGACGTGGCCGCGAATGGGGGAATGCGCCTTTGGCTACAGCAGCACCACCACCTCCCCTCCCGCGTGCTCCCTCCACGCGGGAGGAGAGACAAGCGACTCGGATCGAAAAAGCGTCGATCGGAGCTTGACCATCAGGCCAAAGCAGTCAGGAGCGACGAGTGCTTTTTCGCTTCCGAGAACAACAACGACAACAACAACAACAACGGCAAGGACAAAAGTCTGCTGACCCGTACATCGGCATGCGAGTCGACGTCTTGCTTTCGTTGTTCAAATGCGCGATGCTGCGCTTTTCAATCAAAAGAGTATACAGTACCTACAGTAGCTTCACACCACGCGGGCGCATCGCAGCGGCCCACTCGCTCACTTGCATGCATGCCTGCCTGCCTGCCTGCCTGCCTGCCTGCCTGCCTGCCTGCCTGCCTGCCTTGCTCCGCTGCTGCCGTGCGGCCTGGAACGCAGCAAGGACGTGAAAGTGGAGCTAGCCGAGTGCCACTGAGTGGCTGCGAGTGTGCGAGAGCAGCAGGCAGGGCGCGGAGTGGAGTGCAGTGGCGTGCAGTGGAGTGCAGTGGAGTGCAGCAGATGCAAATGCAAATGCAAATGCAGGGTGCCATCCTTGCTGCTTGTCTGGCCCTTGTTCTCCCTTAATTCCAACTCGAGCATCAACCTCTCGAGTGTCGTCTCGACACACAACGACAGCCTCGCTCCGCACAGCAGGCTGGCTGACTTCTTGTCTTGTACGACGAGCTGCTTGATCCAGTTTGAGTCTGATGAGCTTATGTCTCCGATCCTTCTGGTCCAGTCCAGTCCGGTCCAGTCCAGTCCGGTCCAGTCCAGTCCAGTCACGCCAGCTCCCGCCGTGGCTCGACCAAGTCAAAAGTCGAGTTTTTGAGTTCCTTTGTTCGTTCCAAGCGCCAAGTTCGATCTGTACAGCATGCACAATTTGCACCGCCCCGCGCATTCGCAGCCACCACAAGTCTAGTCACGATGCGTCCAGTCGCTTGACCGCCTTTGAATACTCACGACTGTACGACCCCGGATATACTTGCAAAGGCGCTGCGGGACCATTGTGATTCGAGCTGTTGTTGAGCAGCGACTACGCTGAACGATCGAGAAGAGTTGCGATACCGGCTTCATGCAAGTCGAACGTCTGGCTCTCCCGACGCTTCCACGAGGATTCGCCGCTCCACTGGGAAAGATCGAAGCTTCAGGCTGCCGTCCTCACGCGACGATGTTGCAGTCTTGAACTCACTTGTCACTCGCATCCGCCCCCTACCTTGGTGTCATCCTCACCCATCATTCATTCTGCTCTCTCCCTCTCTCTCTCTCTTTCTCCCTCCCCCTATCCCTACATTCAGTTGACGAAATGTCCCTGGTCGCGACAAAGACGCAGACAATGTCTGAAATGTCTGACATCGGCCTCGACCTCCTCCCCGCACCGGCTCAAGTGCCTCAATGGCATCAGCCAGCGTCGCAAATCGAGCGTGGGACGCAGCCGATGCCAATGGAGGAAATCGTCCATAGGCTCCACAGTCTTGGATCGTACTTTTGGACCAGACCCGAGACGGTGAACCTGGTCGTTATCGTCACGCCTGCTGCCCAACCCCATGCCGCGGCAACGTCACCGAGAGGCCTTCAAGGTCCATCGCGATCGTCCATACGCGATACACACCCTGCTGCAGTACATTCACAGCAGCACGCGAGCCGCCCCTCCTCACCCCTTCGCAGGATAGAGGCACCCGGAAGGCAGAGCGGATTGTACGAGCGTCGTGCCGCGACCAAGATGGCTGCCGGCGAAATGACTCCCATGGGACCCGAAGCAAGCTGTTTGGAGAGCTCGAGAAGAGACTCGGAGGCGTCCACCTCGACTTGTGCCGGATCGTCTCTGATGGGCAGCAGCCGCATAGCGGAGCAGAGCTACACTCCTGCCACAAGTGTAGCTATCACGCCGATGAGCAGCAATGCACCCTCGCTAGCCTGCCATCGAGCAGCGCCCACCAAAGAAGTCGCGAGACTCTTACAGCCAATCCACGAGCAGCGCCGAGCATCTGCTCCCAGTCCATCGCGCCAAGAAGGTGCCGCACTGGCTCCAGTAGCTCGCACTCCCGCTCATCGACGGCTGACGTATCGTGTTCATTCAGACTATCTCACCACACAATCCACCCTTTTTCGAGACGTACTTGCTGAGCTCAAGCAGTCGCCTGCAGAGGCGGATGGGAGACCGACCATAGACGGTACATCACCGCTGCTCGGTGCACCCCAGGCTCGCCTCATTCGACCGGCGGCGCCCAACCTTTTGCCTGCCGTAGTGCTTCCCCTTCCCGATCCATCCGCCTTCTCTGCGATACTGCACTACCTCTACTTTGGCGACTTTACCGCCCTTGCCAACGCCATGGATTCTCGCATGGTCAAGTGGGAAGGTATCGTTGCCAATGCAGAAGCGCTCGGATGCGGCGCCAGCTTCAAGAGGCATCTGGGTCGCTATTGGAGGAGCAAAGTCGCTTCGAACGAGCAAGCGCCATCCCAGCCCGCATCCCCCATCCCAACGCACTTGAGGGATGGGCAAGGCACTTCGCGAGGCTCAGTCCCCGCGTTTTCGATGGCTGCCATGATGGCTCGTCGGACAGAGTCATCACAGGGCCGCTCGGATTCCGCCAATGATGCCAAATCGCGGCGTCCGATGAGTAGAGAGAAGCGGCCGCTAAGCAGCGAAGACGCCTCCAGAGACCCGGAGCAGTCGCGAGCATCGTCTCGCATGGGTCAGCTGGTGGTCAACAACGATGGCTTTGCAGTGCCGTGCGCTCCCTCGCACGCAAAGCACCGCAGGGTCAGCAAGGAGCTCGAGCCGAGCGGCGAAGGTCCGAACATGTTGTCCGCAATGTCAAAAGTGCGGATCGCGGAAAATGCGCTAAAAGCGCAGCACTTTGTGAGCAACAGCCGGCACGCCGCAGAGGCCTCGCACGCGGCGTTCCCTTTGCTCAGGCACAAGGATCAACCTCGCCTCGGCTCGGTCCTTGGCAGAGATAGAGCATATACCTGGACATCAGGGCGCGCCGTCTCGCAACCCTCCTCTTTGGTGGGACCTACTGAGTGAGCTTTGCCGCATTCGTCCGATCACTGCCAAGCTTCATTTGTCACCGGAACTTCCTCGATAATGCTATTGCTTTCGTCGCGCGTTGTGCTGAGTGCGTCATGAGCCAGCGTCAAAGACGTCGCCCTCTTTGATACAATTGGCGTACTGCCACGAGCGGCAGCAAAGATGGACGTGAGCATGTCAAGTCAGTTGGGCAGGTCCGATGCTGGATCTGCTGTCGCTATCGGTGCTTCGCACTCACCTCCTTTAGGTCCATGTTAGATACTTGCAGGTTGCAAACCTGTGGCATTTTTCGTGAGAAGAGGCAAAAGGCGGGCAAACGAAACACAAAGGGCTTAGTAAGCGAGGTTGTGGGGGGTTTCGCGACGCACGCATGCGTCTCACCACCTCGATGACACTTCTAGGCACCGCACGCAATTTGCCAACAAGCCTCTTGCCTTTGGGCTGCGTGGAGTCGACGTTGTAGATGAGCAGAGAGCCGTCCTTTGCTGTGCGCTCATCGGCCACGACGATGGCTGTGCTATCCCATTCCTGCTTCTCGAGCGTCTCGACAGCGTGATCGATGATGGCCTCTTGATTCTCCAGCTTGGCGGAAGGGCTGAAAGAGTCTGGCACGAAATGGACCACGTCCCACAGGCCCGACTCTTCTGGCGGCACGTCCGATGCCACTTCGCGAATGTAGCCGGACGAGCGGATCTCGGACAAGATCTTGTCCGCGTCTTGAGCGCTCAGATTGAAGATGGGGCTGGGTGCCATTCTGTGCAGCGCCTTGCCCTATGCCTCGTTCTGCCGCCAATTGGCTGTGGATGCTTGCGTGCGGCTTTCGTAATGTCAGGCGGTGCTCTCTCAGCCTCCGTGCCCTGCTCTTGCCGGGCCAGTATGCTGCGTTCACTGTTGGTATTTGTTACTTCACAAAGGCTTGACGAGTCTACTCTGACGTGGACGTGTGACGGCAAGCTGGAATTCGTGCTTGTATCTCGCCCTTACTCCAGTTGTTCACTCGTAACCCACGACTCCTGTGACAACTGCCCCGAGTCTCCACGCGGGTCAACGTGCGCTTAGCGCGCTACCACCACCATAGGCATGCACCAATCAATCACCTCCACAACCCCGCGCTATAGCCCGCGACAGCCGTACTCGTGATTGTACGTGATTTCTTCTCACTCGCGACGGTAGACATGCTCGCGCGCCTGTGAGGGAGGGGTGCTCCACTCTCAAACAGTCATCATCCAGCGAGCATGTGTGCGCTCGTAATTACGAATCTCCACTCACATTGCAAACCGCCTGCCTCTTCGACTCAACACCACTGCTTCGAGCAGTCACCTCAACGCCCTGCATTTTTGAGGTGTTCGGGGCGTTTGCGATGGCAGATGGGCAGTCGTTGCCGCGATGAGCTTGCCCGAGGCCCAATCTCTGCGTCGGAACGAGCGCGAAGACATGTCGTCGCACAAGGTCCGTCTGATCGCAGAGCACATTGTCAAGCAGGTGGCCAGGCATCGATCAGAGGCGCTTGCACTGTCGAGCAGAGGCAGCAGCAGCAACGCGGGATCGCACGCCATCAAACCTCTATTGGTAGGCATGCAAGGGCCACAAGGCAGCGGTGAGTCGCATTTCCGATGAGCAAATGATCAGGTGGAACTGCTGCGCTGATCATCACCACCCACTCGCTTCGACGTCGCACGCTCATAGGCAAGACGACTTTGACATCTCAGCTGCTGGACGAGCTGAGGACTGCAAGGTACGATCTGCGCGCAGCCGTCTTCAGTCTGGATGGTGAGCGCGTATTGAAGGGACAAGGGCAGAAGGAGGCGGACTGGACACCAGGCTGAGCTGACATGACTTGAGCGCCGCTTAGACCTCTACTTGACCCACGCTGATCAGAAAGCACTAGCTGCTGCGCATCCTGGCAACAAGTTGCTCGAAGGAAGAGGTCAGCCCGGCACACACGATGTGCCGCTTGGCTCCGCCATCCTTCAGTCGATAGCCGGCATGAATGAGGCCAGCGAAGGCGGGAGTACAACTCGAGTGCTCGATCTGCCCGTCTACGATAAATCAGCTCATGGTGGGGAAGGCGACCGCTCAGGAGAGACTGTGAAGGTGCATGCACCCCTTGATGTGGTCATCTGGGAAGGGTGGTGCATGGGCTTTGGCTCGCTCGAGCCAGCCGTGCTGCGAGACAAGTACGATCGCTCATCGAGGGACGCTCAAATTGGCACCACTTCTGCATCCGGTGCATCATACTTCACCCGGCATCCGATCGTGCACCTTCAAGAAGTCAATTCGCAGCTTGCATCGTACGAGGCCACGTGGTGGGCTCAGGTCGATGCTTTTGTTCAGCTGGCACCCACGCCTCCTTCGGGACAAAGAGATGGAGGCCCACAAGCTTTGGAGACAGTTTTTACGTGGAGGCTGCAAGCCGAGCGGGCCATGAAGGAGCGGAATGGGGGCAAAGGCATGTCCGACGAAGCTGTAAGAGAATTTGTCGCGAGGTGAGTGCGCGAGCGAGCCTAGGAGGGGCGAGAAGGTATAGTTGCGAGAGCTCACGCGCTGTGCCGCGCCTCAGATATATGCCTGGCTACGAGCTCTTTGGGGATGGCGTACAGGGGGTCAAGAAGCCTTGGCATGGCAGAGGCTTGCGACTTGGGCTTGACTCGGACAGAAACGTGACTGAAGTGCGCACCTTCTGAGTCAAGCCGTCGATGATGCAATGCAGCGGGACTTTTGAGTCGTTCCGAGGCCGAATGCATGTTAGAAGACCAATCAGGAGCACAGAGGAGAATACAGTTTGGCAGAAATGGGACTCGTCTGAGAACAAAGGCTACGATGCTGTTGAAAATCGATGCGCACGTCGAGCTTGACGAAGAGAGTCTGCGCGGTTTGAATGGCTCAGATCTGCTCAGATCTCGCCGCGCTTGAGAGCTTTGCCGGTCTCCACCTTGTCCTCGTCTTTCTGGATCTTGCCAGCGATGACTTTCGCGTTGCCCTTTGCCGAAGCTACAGCTTTGCCCACGATGCCTCTGGTCGGCTTGCCATCATCATCGTAGCTTCCATAATCCGAAACAGCCTCCGAGTTCCCTCGTGGTCTGCCGCCTGCCTTTGGTTCGCCTCCATTGTTGTTGCTGTCGGGACATGGCTCGTCAGTGTAGTCTTGAGGCACATTGGCTTGCTTTGCCCCCTTTTCGTTCTTGGCCGCTTCCAATGCCTTTTCGTCGGCACTGCGCGTCGTCCCTTGACCGGCAGCGCTGTGACAGGCGCATCAAAGCCAGGAGATGATGAGAGCTCAGTCAGATATGAGCTGCATCCCTCCTGCTTTGGCCGCCAGCTAGCCGGATCGGGGCAAACGCGGTCCGCGTCGCCCGCTAGGAACTCACGTTGGTACATTGTACTCTGTGCCAATGTCTTGCTGCGACTTGTTCAGGCGTGCGGGATCCGAAGCTGGGGCGTAACGTGCAGAAGAGAGATCGTCGTGAGTTGCAGCACCGCACAATGCTAAGCGCAGAGGCAAGGAAGGGAAGAGCTCGGTTCGGCTCGGCTGCTCGGGCGCCACTCACGTCCTTTGGATCTGGTCTCTTCGACTCTCTCCTCCCTGCCAGACGATGCCGCTGATTCTCCGCTCTTGGCATCCGCATCGCCTCCATCATTGGGCACTGCTCCACTGTCCTCCGAATACTTTTCGCTTTGAGAGCCGGGCAGGATGGCGGGTGCGGCTTGATACACGTCCGATGCTTTTTGGGCAGCCTGCTCGTATGCGGACTGCGCAGTGGCGCCTGCTGATGAGACGAGGTCTCGAGCAGAATCGAGGTAGGATTGGCTTTGCGGTTGCTCTGCGTCCGTCATCTTGTGGATCGAGATGGGCGTTGCAGTGGTGTAGCACTCAGACTGTGTGCAAAGAGTCACAATTGCAGATGGCGAAAAGAAAAGAGCAGTCGCGAGTCAAGGGCGGGGTGTGGGTGGCAGAGACAGTCGTATGCCCGCCTTGGGATCGAGAGGTATATGTATGCTCAAGAGACTCACGACTTGTCCTCCCTGCACCCCCATCATCACACTCGTGGCTCGTGACCCGTGTTCGTGCGTCACTCCATGCTTAATTCGGCTCACCGCCCGCGGCAGGAACATCAACCTCGCTTACCATCCATCATGTATGCACTGCTCTTGACTTGGCCTTTTATTTGCCCCGCATTGCATCCACACGCACTTGACCAGAAATAGCTACAGCGACGCTGCTGTACAGCGGCGACTCTTCATAAATGGCTCATTGAAAGTCGCCGGCATCACCCTCAATGCACATTGTAGGTCCGACTTGGGCGACAGCAGTCAGAAATGAAAGGCAGCAGTAGCGGCAGCAGCAAAGCACCACTCCTCTTTGACACCTGCGACTACAGTCGTGAATCACGAGTCACTCGTGACTAGCAGCACACGATGTCATTCATGAGTCACGACCCGGCACGAATGGCGTGGGAAGCTTTTGCGGGAAAAGCGGCGAGTTGACGTCAATCAACGAATTCGTTCACTCGATCACCTCGCTCGTCTCGATTCACCACATCGCACTCAACTATCTCCAAAAGACGGCGGGACGATGCTCTACGCCCGCATCACACCTCGTATCACCATACTTGCTGTGACTGACTGCACACGAAACAAGTCACTCTTCAGACTCTTTCCTCTGACTCGTACACGCTGTGACCATGGCCGTCCCTGTCGAGCTGCAGCGCCAGCGGCAGCTGGAGCGCTGGAGTTGCTCGCGGCGGACATTCCCAGCTTAGGTATAGCGTACAACAATGCACGCGTGCAGCCTCTTAATTCATGATTGAACTGGCCAGTCTTCGCGTGCACCGCCACGATCGGGCGGGCGGGACAAGCTGCATGGCCGCGGTGTGATCACGGATACGTCATCGAAAGCGCGCACCTTGATCGGGATATCCTTTCGCATGCTTAATTGCCATCCGTGATCCGCTCTCATCGAGGGGTGTATAGCTACTCACTGACGTGTGAAGAGCAAGTCAGACACTCGTGACTCGTGACTCTCCTACGGTCGTGGATGACCGTGGGTAGTCACAACACAAAGGCGTGCAGAAGCGATCTCGAAGCGCGACACCATCGCAGCCTCTTGACTCACGCTTCAAAAATTGCGCGTCGCGGGTCATTTCTTCTTCGCGCTGCCTGTGGATCGCTTTCAATGTAACGCAATGACGATCAGAGCAATGCTGGCTCATTTCCCATTCACATTCGAACTGGTGAGCGTAAGCACATCGAGACTCTGCTCTCATTCGATGAGAGTCAGGGGCGTTGAGCAGTGAGCAGTGATGGTGGAGGTGAGGTCTTTGTCACGCGCTCGAGGAGGTAGTCGATGTCTGCTACCGCTTGAGAGTCTGACTGAGCGCCTCGATGGTCTTGAGGGCATCATTGCCGACCTCTTGAATGACCTCTCGAGCGGGCTTGATGACGTTCATATTCCCCACTCCCGTTCCAGCCCACGTGACGATCCTCTTCTCGTCGCCCTCACCTTCCGCTTGCTTGTATCGTCTCCTTCTTGACTCGGCGTCACCCTCTTGAGATTCGTAAGCTTGCACCGTGGCGTTGATCACACCCCTCCCATCCACACCCTCGGGCCAACCGAGCGTACCGCGCGCCTCGTCGAAGGCCATGGTCCGCTTCGTCTCGGTCGAAGAAGCCTTTAACAGCACTTGCTTTTGCGCGTCAGAGTAGGCCGCTTCGGGCGTCAGCAAGAGGCGCGTGCCCAACACTCCTCCATCCGCTCCCAGGGCTAGGATGGAGGCGAGGGATCGACCATCGGACAGGCCGCCTGCGCCCAGCAACGGCGGCACTTCTCCCCGACTGTTGCCAGGCTTGAGAGTTGGCAGGAGAGCGGCAATGCGAGGCAGTTGAGCATGCAGTGGTGGTGAGGAGCCCAGTCCGTGTCCACCAGCTTCGCAGCCTATGGCGAGCAAGCAGCGCAAATCAGCGGTCAGTCAAAGAGGGCTGCCGAGCACGATGCGAATCCGCCGTGATATCTTTCCCCCTGCCCACCTTGCGCGCCCGATTGCCCCCGCTCACCTTGCGCCACCAGCACATCCGCGCCGCAGTCCTCCACCGCAGCTTTGGTCTCTTGCTCGCTGCCGATGCCAATGAACACCTTCAAGCCGTCGCCCTGTCCGTTCAGCTCCGCATCCCTCTTTCTGATCACCTCGGTCCACACGCGCATCTCATCAGCATCACCGAAACTCAGCCAGACGGCAATGGGTCTGGGCTTGAGAGCAGCGTCGAGCAGAGAGATGACTGGACTATTACTTCCAGCTTCGGAATGGATGGAAGTCTTGAGAACTTCGTCCGAGGATGTCGGCTTGACGCCCCCTTTGCCGCCCGAATGAACGTGAGACAATCTCCAAGCTAGAAATCCAACGCCGATATTCACTCGGGAATCATCGACGGACGAAAAGGCATTCTTGACATCCTGACCTTTGAAGGCGTCCAGTGCTACCCTAAACTCTTCTCCCATCTTCTTGGCATCGTAATAGCCTGCTCCGATGAAACCCAAGCCGCCTCCTAGCGTCGTTGCGGCTGCCAACGATCCTCCTGAAGCGTTGGCCATGGGACCGCACACGATAGGATGCGCAATGCCCAAGAGCTGCGTCAGCTTCGTCGAGAGTGACATGATGCTGAGGATGCTGATGAGCGCAGTTGGTGTCCGCACCTGAGAAGATTCCACGCCGGGAACTGGAGAGCAGGAGAGCTCAGCAGGTGGGAAGCGCTCAGTAGGAGTAGCTCGGACCTGGTGAACTTGGTAGCAAAGCAAGACCTGCAGGTCACGAAGTAGGCAGCAGTAGAGACCTCTTATGAAGCGTCGCTCCGGACGAGGGTCTGCTGTCGTGGAGCGGAATGCGGGGAATGCGAAGAGGCTTGGTGCGTGCGGATTTGTCGGGTGGAGCGAGGCCAGCAGCAGCAGCGCAGGGATCGAGGTGCGTGCGCGGGGAAACCGGTCGCGGCCTACGATGCATGCACGGCCTGTTTGCTGATCGATGCCGCGCTGCTGTGTGCGAGGAGCGCTCATCGCAGCTATCTCTCGTCCAGACGGCGACTGCCCATCATTCAAAAAAGGTGCCAGCAATCATCACGGACCGCCACGACATCCACTTCAAGAGTCAGGATTCCCATGATCAGTTGCTCGTCGGACATCGCGGGCAACCCTGTGCGAAAGCCGAGATCACATCACGCTTCAGGCGCCCGACCAAGCAGGCGCCTTGCCGGCCGTAAATCCGTCGCGTTGCATGACTGCCGAGACTGATTGAGATCGACACTCCTTCGCCGAACAGAAGCATCCACTGCTGCATCTGAGAGGTCATCCTGACACCGCGCACGCGCATTCGAAGGGGAAAAAGGCAGAATCATGTTCGTTTCGCAAAGCCGTGACAAGAGTACAAGTGGTCCGATCGGGACTGTGGCAATTTTGGGCAAATGCTGAGAGTCTGGCGTAGAGAGGCGCTGTCCCTCGCTTTTCTAGATGGCACCGGTTCGGCTTGCGTTGAGCTGCACGGCGGTAGTGGCGCAAATCTCGGCTAGCCTGCGCGCCTTGTCGTCGAGCTGACCCAGCAGCATGGTGCTCTCCAACCTGCTCGGTTCATTCCCAAGCTTGAGCTTCTCCTCGATGGGCAGAGGCGCCAATCCCTGCGCTTCTCTAGTCACATTCTCTGCTTGCTTTCTGGCAATCTGCGACTCCAGTCTGGCTTTCTCTCGAGCCAGCTGCCGGCTCTGATAGCCCACATTGCCATTCTCTGCAGCGTAGTCGTCCAGAGCTTCCAGAGTGGACTCGAGCGCCGAGGAAAGTACGGGTGTATGCGTGAGAGCCAGCAATGTGTGAGGCGAGCTGATGGCTGCTGTGGGCGGGTGTGCGAGCTGGTACGCGGCGGAGCTTTCGAGAGAGCCCGGCGTAGGCGCAGCTGGCGTCGAGAGAGTAGACAGCAAGGAGGAAAGCATCGCAGTGTTGTGCAAAGAGACTGGGATTTCGGTGAGAATGTTTGAGAAGGTAAGGCGGTGCTCGATGAGACTGTGAAGGGGGGCAAATAGGTAAGTCGAGCTAATTTGCACACGTATTCCAAGAGTTTCAGAGCCAGCTTGCTTACCCGCTAGCTGTGAAAGCATTTTTGCGATGCGCCTCAATGAACGAAGGGGCGAGGCGGTAAGCCTTCACCACAGTATTGCCTTGAGCGGACTGCGCCAGGTCTGAGGTACGAGATAGCAGGAGAACACGCGGTCAGCGAGACGCGAACATGCTGCGATCGGGCTGCCAGCCGGTTTGCAACTCACCGTGAACGACGAGCACTCCCTTGCCTCTTCCGTGAGGTCCTTCACGCTCGAGCAATCCAGCAACGGAGAACAGACCCTCGACGATGGGCGTCTGCAGGAAGCTGCCCAAGAAGCAGCTCTGATACAGGCCTACCGGATTTGCGTCCGCATTTACGTCCCTCATAAGCTTGACCATGGATGCGGTGTAGCGAGCGGCTGGTCAGAGAAGGCAGATGGATTCAGTGTCGTGTGTGAGACCAATGGATGCAAACTGCGCCCTTCCAGTGAAGCTACAGCCGCTTTTCCCAGGCCATCGGTAGACTGGACGAGCTCCAAGGGTTTCGCTGTTGCTTGTCGCAGCGTGCGACAGCCAGGCAGCGTCGAGACAGCCTTCTCGCATTCAAGCGCGCTGACACTCACCGCTCTTTGCGCTCTTCTCGATGTCCTCATCATCGCCGCCCGAACTCTTGAGCGAAGAAGCAGGCAAAGGGAAAGCGTTAGAAACCTCAAGGGCGCCGCCAATATCAAGACCCAACAGCGCTCCAGCAGCTTGGTGGGGATGAGCGTCCTTGCTGTGTTTGACAATCTTTGTGAGAGCTAGGCCGTCCAGACGGACAGAGGTGATGTGCTCCGTCTCGCCGTCGAGAGCGGCCAAGTCCTTGTCGGAGAATCGTGAAGCACCAGCCGCTGCTGCCGCCGCCGCTGCGCTCCTCCCAAACGCAGAAGGAGCATTTCTAGGCACGTCGCGCGGCTGAGGGCCTGGGATTTGTCGCTGTGACATGTTGAGTGTGCGTCTGGGAGAGGTGCGGTGCGCTCGCGGTGGCGATGGTCAGCGATGCTCTGCCAATCGTGAATGGTGTTTTGGCTGAGCGAGAGGCAGTCCCTGAAAGAAGATCTCAAAGTCTTTGAGTGCCACGCTTAACGTCACCTTCGCACCCACGCACACATCTATGTACTCCTCATCTGAAAAGCCATTTTTTATTTTGATTGCGAGCTTGTGTAAATTTGAATGAGTGCGTATGTATTGAGAAGATCTTGGTTCAAATTCTCTTCACTTGAAGCGCTCAATTGAATCACGGATCTTGAAGTCAAACACATTCGAGAGTTCAGCCAGGCAGACTCGTCACCATCTTGAATTGAGAATTTGAATGCGCGCGCACGCCGAAAGCTCCAACCTTGAAACTGAATTGCGCCACGTGGGCGGACTTGGAGTCATGACTGCTATGTAGATGCTCTCCGCCCGCGGAGCTGCGCGCGGTATACCGGTCAGGCGCGCAAGATGGCGGCGTGGGCATGGGCGCTATAGACGACGCGCACTTCGCTGGAATCTTGAATAGCGGGCAGCGCAGCGCCTATAGCTACATGTCAGCTAGCATACGCGCAGCAGCAAAATACCATGCAGCAACGACGCTGCGGGAAAGGAAGCTGCTGGCTGGTGTACGTGCTTGCTGGGTGCTGGCTGCATCACGAGTCGCGAGTGGGCGGCGGCGAGGAAGATCTGCTGAAGCGGCAAAGATGAGCTGCGAACGCGCATTTACTCGGTCCAGATCGACCATCCGAGCTTCACACGCTCAGCCATAACAGGTTGTCACACTCATCTCCCACACACATCGCAACCCATCGCATCACAAGCTGTCACACACACACACACACACACACACACACACACACACACACACACACACACACACACACACACACACAGACAGACAAGCCTTTCTTCCTTGCACCATGGACGACACTACACCTACCGTTGAGGCCGGACTTGGCGACACCAACGGCGTCGACCCGGCAGAGGCGGCCCGCTCTTCCAGAAAGGAGAACAGGGTCTACGTAGGCAACCTCAGCTACGACGTTAGGAGCAGTCACCTCAAGGATTTCATGCAGGGTGGTGCGTTGGGCTGTGGATTGGGTTAGGGGTTTCTTTTCGTTTTGAGGTGTAGAGCAGAGCGCATTGGGTCGCAGCGCAGTGGAGCGCAATTCGGAAGTGGTCGGAAACTTTGATGCGGATGGGTAGATGCGCAGTGCCGTCTCCTTGCTGCTTCATGCGCATGGCAGCTGTTCGATGCTCGACACAGCATCCACTCGCTGTCAGTAGGATGCGGCACCGTGAGCGATCCACAATACGCTGGCTCCTGCGGTTCAAGATACCGCTTTCTCCCCATCTCCCCTCTACGGCTCCAGCAAATCGGAATGCCCGCATAGAGTCGCTGCTTGCTCTGCTGGACATTTCTATCATTTAGCGGCCAATACGGCCACAAATTTTCGCATCTAACACGGATGGCCTCAAGCCAGCAACGCTCGCTACCTAGCTAGTCTCAAGTGATCACTTGGCCAACGGGCAGTAAAGGAGTGACGGGAACGAGCAATGCGTAGACGTGTAGTGGCTGCCACCTGCGTTTTGTGGGATGAATGGACATCCTTCCAGGCATCGTGGGTGCGAAGTGTTCCATCCCTAGGTAAGCTTTTCCACCCCTCCTCGAGACGTGCATGCTGGATGGCTCAACGGGGAGTGGTCAATTGGCTTATGTGCCCGAGTCACTCTCGGGGATGGTGAATGCTGCTGTCGCAGCATTTGGAAGCGCGCGTCTCGCTGGCTTTGAGAAATGATTCATAGATAGAGCACTGTAGTGGGCGCGCGGTCTATGAGGCTGCGCCAACAGTCTCCCAGGTGCCAATTTCGATCCCGTCGTGCGAGAACGGAACGCTGACTCGGGAGACGTCCCCGGACCATTTCTCACATTCAGCTGGAAGCGTTGTCTTCACCGAAGTCCTCACTCTGCCGAGCGGTCAAAGCAAGGGATGCGGGTGAGTGTGGCCACGCCAAGTTGCGCGCTGGAACACCATCTCACGCTCGAAGCACCTCGCACATAGCATCGTCGAATTCTCCACTGCCGACGAGGCTCAGCGCGCGATCAGAGAGCTCAGCGACACACCCCTGATGGGACGTCAAGTCTTCGTCCGCGAGGTGAGTTTGCCGAAAGCAAGACGCAGCAGGGTCATGGTGCTCAATGGGGCCCAACCTCTGACTGCAGGACCGCGAGAACGAGGCGCGCTATGGCGCACCTCCAGCACAAGGCCGGGGCGGTTTCGGTGGCCGAGGCGGTCGCGGCGGCTTCGGTGGCGGCTTTGGTGGCCGTGGCGGGTATGGAGGCGGTTTTGCTGGCGGCTACGGCGGTGGCTACGGTGGTCCTCCCGCTGCTGGTGCTCCTGGCGCCCAGCTCTACATTGGAAACGTGAGTCTTGTGCGAGGTGATCTGTGACTTTCCTTGCTGAGTGAGCTGCTCCTCGTTTGCGCCTGTCCTCCAGCTGCCGTTCCAGGCTGGTTGGCAGGAGCTCAAGGACCTTTTCCGCTCTGCTGGAAACGTCGTCCGAGCCGATATCAACCTGGGCTTTGACGGCCGACCAAAGGGCAGCGGTATTGTCGTCTTCGCCACTCCAGACGACGCTCAAAACGCGATCAACATGTACAATGGCTTTGACTGGAACGGAAGACAGATCGAAGTTCGCGAGGATCGCTACGCCGGTGGAGGAGGCGGTGGATTTGGAGGAGGCTACGGTGGGGGCTACGGAGGAGGATACGGAGGCGGCTACGGTGGTGGTTACGGCGGAGGATACGGAGGAGGAGGAGGAGGGTATGGCGGAGGCTTTGGCGGTCGCGGAGGCTTTGGCGGCCCTCGAGGTGGCTTCGGTGGCCCGCGAGGCGGCTTTGCTGGTGGCCGCGGCGGCTTCGGCGGCGGATATGGTGGTGAGCCTCGTGCGCCCTTGCCTCCCGCAGAGCCAAGCCAGCAGATCTTTGTCAAGAACGTAAGTTTCATCGCTTGAGCATTCCCCCCGACTTTGAGCACGCGTTGACTGAATCACCTCTCTTCCTACCTCTCGAACTGGACTATAGCTGCCGTGGTCCACCTCAAATGAAGATCTCGTCGAGCTCTTCCAGACTACGGGCAAGGTCGACGAAGCTGAGATCCTGTTCGAGGGCGGACGTTCGAAGGGTGTCGGCGTGGTGCAGTTCGCAACCGTCGGAGAGGCAGAGACTGCCATTGCCAAGTTCAACAGCTACGTCTACGGAGGCCGCAGCCTGGAGATTGAATTCAACCGCTCTTGGCGCGACTTTGCCTCCTTGCGCTCCATCGGGGATGCTCAAATGTCCTGAGCTCGCATCGTTTAGCCCATCGCAGCTTGGTGCTAGTCAAGGCTCATCAAACACAAGCTGCAAGGGCCATGCTCTGATCGCACGCAATGTACCGAATCGATCTTTGCTCTGACTTGCTTCCATCACCACTTCAAAAGATTCCAATCGAATCCGATGACTTTCTAATTTGCTCAAGGCCATCACTGCGATTTGCACATCTTCTCGATCCATTGTGCTGAGTCATGATTTGGGAACAGTCGTGGCAAGGTCTACATGATGGAATTGGCAAATATCCGGATTCATGAGCGCAGCGCGCAGCCCATCCTCAAGCAAGGGCGTTCAGGGTCGAGTTGCAGAGGTCGGGCACCTCGAAGCTGTTGGTGCGAATTCCGCCACCCCAAGGCGTGGAACCAATGTTCTTGGCCTTCGTTCCCAGACCGCGCTGAGCAAAGCGCTCCCAGATCAAGCACGTGTCTCGTCCGCCTGTGAGGGCCTTCTCGGCGGAGAGGAACGCATCTCTAGCTGTTAGGAAGGAGGGACGGCAAGGCTGGGTCTTGAGCGCATCCAGAAGAATCTGAATGAAGAGCGTGTTTCCGTGACGAGGCACGGGCTGTCGAGAAGCGCGCTTGCCCTTGGCAGAGGAAGGCATGTTGCTGATGATCTCCTTTTCCGTCAAGTAGAACTCGTCCCACTTCTCCTTGGGTGAGTCGGGAACAGGCGGGAAGAGATCTGGATGCCAGCCGTGTGCTCCTCGGAGTCCTTCCTCGACCTGATAGAGCACTGCTGCCCAGACTTCTCCGATGGAATGCGGCTCCCACATGCCGTTCAGACTGTGATCAAGGGGCAGCAGTGAGCGTCAGCGCGGGCGAAGAACGTCTGCTTGTACCTGCGTGCATCATCACTCACGAAGAGTACGTCTCGGGAGAGAGCGTCAGATTAGTAGAGTATGGGTAGCGACGAATACCGTTCTTGTTGTGAGACACCCAAGAGCCCATGGGGTAGATGTCCCTAGTGGGAGAGCGCCTGCGTACGATGGTCGCAATAATGTCTCCCAGACCTTCGCCCATGCCGCTTGCCTCTCCCCACCCAAGGCAAGAAGAGTCGGACGGAGGGCCAGTCAAGCGGATGCTGAGACCGTGCGTGGCTTCATGCAGCACCACACCAGCCTCAAAATCGCCATCGCGCTGAGTGGCATTGGCTACCGTCTTCCACTTGTACATGCGCATGCGGCCAGGTTGCCCATCAGGAGGGGTCGTGAAGTCGGCATTGTTGATTCCAGCAGCGGACTGCGCGAACGCCAAGATAGCATCGCCACCTTTGCCTTTGCCTGGCTCTTGGTATTCTTCGAAGTTTCCAGATTGAGCGGTGAAACCGTAGCGATGGAACAGGTCGTGATACGCAGAGACGTGATAGAACAAGTTGGTGACACTTGCATTGGCGTACGCCTCGGGCGCTAGATCCTCGTGGGCTTTGTCCGCCTTGCGCCAATCGAAGGGGAAGATGAAGCTCAAATCACCATGAACGAGCTTTCCGTAGGCGGAAAGCGACCTGTTCGAAGGCGGCGACATGGTCGTACCGAATGCGGATGCCCAGACATTGTTGCCTCGCGTGTAGTCATACGTCTTGTTGCCGACGCTGTGCCAGCCGAATGGACTTGCAATTGAGTCGGCCCATCCTGCCACGGTGGTGCGATTCGCTTCGGTCGGGTCATTGGCAGGCCAGGCGAGGACGCGATATTGAGGTGTGCCAATGTCAGAGGGGCGTGAGATCTTCTCGACTTCGGCTGGTTGGGTCGCAGCATCTTCGACGGCTTGATGCTTTGCTGGCCGACTATGCACCTCAGCCCAATTGGCGGCCAGATCATGCTGTCCGCCAGAGTAGTCTTTGTTCCAGTCGTGAACGTTGAGAATGTCACCCGTCTCGATGTCGACGGTAGCTTGATAGAAGTTGGAGTGGTCGGGCCAGTCCATTGGCACATTGAGTCGCCACGCCAGGCGCAAGCCGCCTTCTCCATCTTGAGACCAAACGCGACGCGCGTCCACTGCGCCGGTGGTACCTGGAACGCTCTGCAAGCTGCCGGCCTGCTCAGCGGTGTTGAAAGGCTCGTCGTCGCGCTCCTGGGCGGGTGAGAGCCGAATGGGCGACGCTGCAACTTCGAGTGCTGCTGGTGATGCGGTGGCACTTTGCAACGTTATCGCAAGCATCGTATTGGGGGTGGCATGGGCCATGAAGTAGAGCGCGGCGTAGCGAGGGTCCCCTGCCGCTACCTTAGAGCCGGTGAGCGTGACTTGTTGATGCGCTCCTTCGTCTCCTGCTCCAAACACCAGCTGGTCGCGTTTGTACAGAGCATCGCCGTCATCGCGCGATGCTGGGCCGACACCGGCAAATGCGGGGTTGGGGCCGTTGTAGAGGGTTGAGCTGTAGGAAATGACTTGGCCGTCGGTGCCCACAAGGAGCTGCAGACTTGCGTCATCCACGTCGATGCCGTTGATGGATTGCTTGACAAAGATGCGAGAGATGTCTGAAATGTCATCGGTGTACGATTCGGGCAAGACGCGAAGCTTGCGTGAGCCGTCAGGCCCCTGCTGCAGCATTTCACGATGGGCAGACTCGAGCTCAGCGAGGTACAAGGCGATGTGTGTGGGGTCCTTGAGATGCGTGGGAATCGCTGATACGTGGTGGTGCGACTGCTGTAGAGCGGCACCGGCATGATCAGAGTGAAGCGTCTCTGCATGCGTGTATGATCGCTGACGAGCGTGTACAGCGCCAAAGTTGAGACTGCGTCTGCCAGTGGGAGAGAAGACGTTGGACTTGTGCAGCTCGTGGAGCTTGATGGAGGAGCTGGGTGCGGCGGACAGGATAGCCAGAGCCACCGCTGCCACGAGCGCAAGATGCGTGCGACCCAGCAGAATCATATTGGATGGCTTGACAAGGCAGCAGCCGTGGGGAAAGGGCAGGAGGTGCGGGTGCCGAGAGTGGAGAGGGTGAGATCTGTCTCTTGAGCGCGTACACGATGTGGGGGTTGAGGCAGGCGTCCCGACTCTGATGCTGCACTTTCCCGCTCTTGAACGAGCAAGCGCTGTGAGCAATGGGAATCAAGAATGGGGGGTGGTGGTATGAGAGCTAAGCGGAGGCAGACCCCAACGTCATGCAAGATAGGAGAGCTTACCCTCAATTCGCTCGCTCGCGTGACTCGTCCCCACAAATGATGAATCATGCTGCGAGGAGGTGCCATGCATCTGTTGCCCTCCACCGCTTCGGGCAGTGCGGTGCTGCGCTGTGATGCTGCAGCATGCCATGCCGCCTGTACACTCACCACTCAGCTAAACTCACTCACACTGACGACGACGCGGCTGCCGATAAGGGTCTCGCGCATGCAACGCGCGTCCCTATATATATATACATACCCACGCCGTCATCGCGAGCGCATCAGCAGCATATCAGCACGACATCGCCGCGAGCGCATCTCGCCGCGGCCACTCGATTAATGCTCGCGCATTACAATCAAGAATCGTCCTTGATGCTACTGTATACGCCGACGATGTGTCTCACCTTGGTGAACATTGCTGCTTTGCTGCTGCTGTAGGCGTCCGCGTGTTCACCGCCGCGGCACAACCTCCGCGGACATCACGTGAGTCGTTTTTACCTCCGTTAGCTGCGACTCTTGACTGAAGGCTCGTAACTCAATTGCGATTCAAATTGTTTCAAAGCTGGTGAAGCTCTTGTGACTGATGCGAACTGAACAATCACGAATACTTCACGTCACCTGCGAAGGTCAGAAGAGTCTGACTTTGGAAGCAGGCCCATGACTTAATGACGCTGCTGATCGTGGTTCGAGTCCCAACGCCAAGAGAAGCGAGATCGCGAGGTCAGGAAGTCGAGCCGCCTTGCAACTCTTCTTCCATACCTGCAGACACCGAACCTTGACAGATCCCGACCAAGCGTCATCCCCCCTCACCATCATTGCCAGCGCTGCGACGCAACGCAAAGCTCGATTCTAGCCTAGGGAAAGCTCTCTTCACTGTCGCGTACGCAGAGGCTGATCCGCCTTGCACACTGCCTCTTCAGCACATCGACGTTGGGTAACGGGTGCTAGGCTCGGAACGAACACAGGCTTAGTCTCAGGCCTGCTCAAGTCATGGTCAGCGCTCCTCGAATTTTGATTGTGCTCGCATACCCGGCCTCAAAGATCGACCATGTCCAGCCCAGCGACGGCCTGGGAATCCCCTGCAGCTTCTGCCTCTGCCGACGTGAGGGACTCTCCAGCTGCTGGCAGCCCTGCTGGGAGACACCGCACCACGTCATCTTTTGGCAGAGCATCCACTGACGCTTCACGACCTGCAAACCGTACGCGTCGATCGCTGGCTAGACAACCGCATCTCCTCGGTCTTGCGTTGGATGTGGATGTCGAGCTAGCAACACGCTCCGTCTCGCAGAATGCTGTGCCCTTCAACGGGACACCGCCCGTCTCTGCTGCAGATGGAGCGCATTCAACCCACCCGACGCCGCAGACCAGGTCCGCTACAGGCAGCGCAACGCAGCAAGACGGCCGAGAAGGCCGAAGGAGGCAAGAGCTGGCTCGTCTGCAGGGCGATAGGCAAGGAAGTAAGGTCGGTCTCGAGACCCTCGAGGATGCCGAGTCGTTTGAGGACTCGGACGACCTGCCGGGTTACAGCGCACTTGCTCGTGCAGCAGCGTCACCGCCTGCATCGGCTGCTCGTTCAAAGGCGCGCGGAGAAGGTGAATCAGTGCCGTTCCTATCTCGGGGCGACGAGGATGAAGAGGAGCAAGACGAGCTGGACTTGGAAGCACAACGGTATGATCCTTGTCGATCCGATCCCACGCACGAGCATGGAGCTGGACCTGCGCCGGTCCTCGACTTTGAGCACACGACGGCCAAGGAGAGGGTTTGGATGTGGAGCGCTTGCTTCCTAGTTGCTTGTCTCACTATCGTCGCTGTGGCAATCAGCATCGACTGGATCGATTGGCCTGGCGACGGCATCGGGGAGGCGTGACCACTGCTCCGGACATGTCAGAGTGCGCACCTCGCGAGCAAATCACAGCACAGAATTTCACTTTTTGCCCAGCTACTCAATTGTCACGCGGTATTCTCTGCACTTCAATCACGAACACTATATCTTGCCGCACGGTTAGATACCCACTCGGTCAGGCCGCATGACGCTCGGCACTCCGCGGTCGGCCCACGTCGCTCGACGCATGGCAGCTACCAACGATGTCAACCTATCCGGGGGCTTGGAGCATTTTGCACAACGGCTGCAGTCACCGATAGGCATGCACGCAGTCTTCATGGACGCTCTCGTCCTCGACAGGTGACGCAACCCAAACACCTGTAGCACCGTGCTCGCGTGCAGGCATGCTAAGCCACACCAGATTCTTTGTTATAATCGATGAACTTCATTGCTGCTGATGTTGCGCTGAGGTAGACTGAGGGTTCGAGCACAAGCTGCAGTGAGTTGAAGTACAGCTGGGGACCAGATCAAGAAGACGAGGGCGAAGGCGTCGATGAGGCGCATGGGCGCATCAGTGCCAGCGTGATGCGCGTCCATCAGGTCCCAGTCTAGTCGACCGCCTGGCAATTTGGAGCGTTGGGCCCGCTCCAAGAGGGAAGCTTGCTCGGCGTGCAGGTGTTGCAGAAGCAAGAGGTGAGAGATGGTGCTGAGGATGAGGGCAAAGAGCAGGATTGACGACCATGCGGGCCACGCAGATCGAGCAGCGTGCGCTTGAAAAGCTGCTGCTGCTATCAAGCCCAGCATAGACAGCGTCCAGGTGGGCTGCACCAACAATTGCAAGGCCGCGCTGATCTGTCAGCGAAGGATCGAGAGATGGGGATAAGCATGCGCGCATGGCTGGGGTTCGCAGCCGATAGAGAGGCGCATCTCACGACGGACAATGCTTTTGCAGCTCGTCTAGCCTGATCCGTCCTCTCCTCGATGTAATCGCAGGCGCGAAGCAATCCAGAGGCGATGCATAGCAGAAGCAGCAGGCAGGCGAGCGAGAGCAGCAATGGCGAGATGAAGGTGAGCAGCTTCATCTTGCTGGTGACAACCGTCTCATCGCCTGCATGCGTTTCCTTGACTGCCTGTAGTGCGACCGCCTGATTCTGTCTGTACGTGGACCAAGGGGATGGCGAGTCGACTCGTGACTGCAGGAAGCAGCTCGACGGATGGGCTTTGGATGGTCTTCTGGTCGGCTGCGCCGTTTGCGTTGCGTTGGTTCAGCAGCCACGCGCAAGCGTATTTCTGATGTTGATTGCATGCACGCTTGCTTGCTTGCATGTTGCCGCTCGCTCCTCCACACCCACGCTGATATCCCCAACGCAACGCGTGCACTCCTCACTTCTTGCCGTCAATCACAATGCACTCGTTCCCAACACGCTCTTCACGTTGTGTGCACCTTTCAGCGTTAGCACTACATCCCAGCAAGGTTTCCAAAGCGAATCGAGGGCTGGACACGTCACAGCATACTCTCGTGCGTACGTCGTCCTCGACTGGCAGGTCCTCTAAACACATCGCTCTCCTCACCCTCTCGCACAATCCGACTGCACGACAGCTCAACGCAACGACTTCCTCCAAGTACTCAGCCAGCTCAGCACGCGCCCCTACACGCGCTCCACCTGGCACTCTTCCCATTGCGAGCAGGGCTGCTCTTTGCTCCGATCGCCATGTCCGCAGATGCGCGCTTCTCCTCAGCCCGCTCTCGACCAGCTCCTTCCCTGTCCTCCGCCCCATCTCGTCAACCAAGGTCACACACGGCATTTCACTACACCGGCGAAAGGCCCACAGATCATGATCATGCTCGTTCGGGATCAGAATGGCGGGCGAGGCTGATAGGTGTGCCTAGCTCAGGCACGGGCGCCAATCTTTGCTTTCCTTCTTCTAGCGCTTCTAAGCTGTCCAGGAACGACGAGGAGTGGTGGAAGAGCGAAGCGCAACCTGGCCATCCTGGCTGGTCCAGGGCAATGCTAGATCGCGACATGGGTAAGCTGCGACTTGCGAGTGAGCACCATAACACGCATTGGCGCAGATGGGCTGATCGCGTTCGATCGGATCGATCTCTCTCAAACAGACATCCACGTGGACACTTCTTTGCTGCCTACTCTCGAAGACGAAGGCGAGCTTCTGCCCTCGGCAGCACATCCTTCGTACCCAACTGGACGTCCACGTCGCCACATCATACCATATGTCAGCGAGCCAAAGCTGTCACCGCTTCTGCACAACAATCTCGCATTGCTGAACGGCACGCGCGGTGGAGGAGCAGGACATTCAGGGAGGGGAATGGGCGAAGGCGGGGATAAAGACGCCAACGAAGGCAGCGAGGCGGCTCTCAAGAAGCCCTTGGTGGAGCTCCCGGCTCATTTGGCCCTTCGAGCAGCTACAGATGTAGCTCCTCATCGCTCAGCATGGCCCTTCAAGGCCTATGGACCAGGTCCAGGGGGTGCATCTAGCCTGCAGAGGTTCGAGCAGCGTCATCCTCAGCGGGCAGAGCGAGAGATTTGGGCAGATCTGGGTCTTTCCGAATTTCTACCAAGAGGTCGAGAAGGCGATCCGCTACGAAGCTGCGTTGGAGATGCGCGTCACGAACTACCAGATTTTGGCGGGGTCGACGCGGATGCATCGCAAGCTATCGCGACCCTGGCTGCGGAGGGCGGGACTTCCACCGATGCTAGGCAACGAGCTTCGCTTCTTCTCGACAGCGGCATCTCTCGTGCGGAGACCGCAAGAAGAGAGTTGCAGCGTTTGGAGGCGGAGCTGGATCGTACCGAGGCCCTGGGACATCCCACCGATGAATTGTTGGACGGCTGGACAGACTTTGAACTTCACGCTGGCAGGATGGAAGCTCGCTGGGGAGCGACCAGGCCGTCGATGCTGTCGATCGCAAGCGGGCCAGTGGCGAGCTCGCATGCAGTGGGCGAAGATCTGGCTAGGCGTCAGCCGACAGAAGGGCTATTGCGATGATGTCGTGCTGGAAGTCATGCTTGTTGTGCAATGGATGAACGACGACCTTGCCGAAATTCCGCACGCTTGGCTCACGCAGCACCAGCGCTTGATTACCTAGCACACCAGCCTGGCTTGTATGCTGGGTCGCACCGTATTGAGGACAGCTCGAAAAGATCAATGAACTGCGAATGAGAAGTGGCGAGCAACCTTGATTAGATGGCACTTTGGGACCGCAACTCCACTGACGCACCTCTTCGTCTGTGATTTTCTGACCCGCGAATCGCTCATACTCGGCATAAATCGAGGTCAAGGTCCAACCTTGGAGCTTACGTACGAGTGCTGCGAACACTCCAACGCGATATTTGCCTTGTGCCGGATGTCAATCTGCAGCTTGAGCGATGGGCTCCACGATCATCGGCTCGAACAGCTCAGACCCACCTTTGTTGCAATGTACGAGCATTGGCAAGTTTCTACGGTCGAGCAGGTCGCCCATCGCCGCAGCCACGGCATCGGGCTCCACTGCCAGCGATGAAGAGGAGTCAGTGTCAATTATCCTGGCAAGCTGCGCATGGGGATCACCGAGCTCACTCTCTGCGAAAGGTTCCTTGTTGACGCTGATTCGGTGATGCAAAACCTTGACTTTGTTCTCTTCTGCCCATGAAACGACGTGCGGACGGTAGTCCTCGGCTGCGAGGTACCTGATGAAGAGCAAGAAGCGCACTTGCGCTGAAATGAGGTGACGCTGGAAACAACGCACCAGACTGGCATGCAGAGGACTCACATGATGCTCTTGAGGCCAAGTCTGCGCATGAATTCGAAGTTGCGCTCGTTGGGATGACCAGATCGGTACACGCCCGGCACAACCATGTCGAAGTTGAGGGGAGGCACGACGAGAGCTTGAGCTGCCCAAATGTCCAGGGTGGCGCCTACGGGAGCAGCAGCAGCCGACCCGCCCTTGGAGACCCGTGCAAGCTTGACATGGTCCGAGGACGTCGCTGAACCTGAGACGGCCGGCTGACCGAGCGGCTGAGCTTTCGACTCCTTGACATCCTTGCCGTCTGTGGTACAGTCGGCTGTAGTCGGACTGCTCGAGAGATTCCTCTGAACGTCCGCAACGACGGTTGTGCCTGCAACGTCAAAGGTAGGAGCAGGAGGTGCAGAAGCAGAGGCGGGGCGCGCTCCAGCTGGTACCGCGAGGCTGGATAAGGCTTCCTCTCCAAGCTGAGCTGAAAAGGAGGCTGCTAGGAAGGGTGGGACTTGAGCGGTCGCCGGCATGCTTCACCATATGCGACGCCTTGATGGGTCAGGTTCAGAGTCCAGTGTGAAATACCTTCTCTTTGCGGGCCCACGTTTGAAAATGGTGGCACATCGCCGGCCGTGCGTTTCAAGTCAAGACTTGATGATCGTCTCCAAATTTGAGCGCTAAAAGCTGGATAGCTGGATGGTCCCGGTGCAAGTCACAGCTGGGAGTCCTGGGTGAGTCTGACTGGTGCGCGCCTGCGTGCAGCGCTATATATGCAGGTCGGATATGGTCCATGCGCAGTCACGTGAACTTCTTCCAGCACAATTCGTGTCGCGCGAGAAAAGGGTCAGGCAAGCCCATCAAGAATCAAGAATCATTTCAAATTGTGAATGAAAATCTCGGTGCGCTATCTTCAATGCGAATTTGTCTCAAGCATGCGGACCTGAAAGGCGGCGGTGCATATCAGACACCAGCTAATAATAATGAAGGAGGCGAGGACGCAAGGGGCCTCGAGCTGAAGATGAAATCGCGAATTTTGCCACGCGCATGCGACGCCAACCGCGAGCGCGAACGCCTACTCTGACTGATGCTGTTGGATGCTGCAAGTTTTGTGCGAGCGCACGCGCTTCCCCCTCTTATTGCCGCGCGCTCCCCGTCGTGGCCGCGAGCCCTTATTTTCTTTCGTGGCGCCTGCTGCTGGATTGCCGCCTACATAGCTGTGCATCAGCTAGGCAGCAGCAGGTTTAGTCCAGTGTGCTGCTGCTGCTGCTGGGATGCATGTGCCGTGCGGTGATGCGTGTCTGCGCAGAAATTTTCAAAAGCTTCGCGCGCGACGTTTGCACGAGGCCTGTGGTGGTGGTTGTACGTTGCCTAGCGAAAGCAGTCAGCTCTACGGTCTTCATGCCACCATCCTAAAAAGCCTCCCCACAAAAGTCTTCTTAGACACTTCACACACCAAAGGGCTTCACCTTTTCGAAGCTTCTTCCACTTCGTACCTGTAGACAGCCAAGACCCGCGAGTCCTGGCTCTGATAGACTAGAGCCGTGTAAGCGCGCAGCTGGTCTCTCGCCACGGCATCCTAGAGAGCCAACCTCGATAGAGAACAGCAAGAGTCGTTTGGCTCGACTAACACTGGTCTCAGCTACATTCCCGCATCGCATACACAGCGTGAGTCATCAGTGCGCGGCCCCCTCATACAGGTCAATGAACCCCCCTTTTCCCCGGAACTCTTTTGTGTCATCTAGGGGTCTCAACGACCGCCCGCATCACTAGACACACGACGCTCACCATAAGCTCTCTTGTCGTCACAGCACTATGGCGCCCGCTCAACCTGAAGCCGCTGGTGTCCCAGCCACTGTGGCGGCTGATGCCAAGGGCCTCAAGGACTCTGCAGCAGCTCAAGCTGCGGCTTCCGAGAACGCCGCCATTGAGAAGAAGGCGGCAAAGATCGAAGCTGACAGGCTTCTTTCTTCTGGCGAAGAGGAGGCCGCGCAAGAGCTCGTCAACCTTGTTAAGATTGAGGGACCTCATGCATTTACCGTTCTCGGCATCGAGAAGGTCGTGCTCAAGGGCCTGGGCGACAAGAAGAACGCAGCTGCCAGGGAAGGCGCAGCAGTGCTCGTCAAGAAGCTCAGTGACCAAGGTGTCGGCCACGAACTCGAGCCTTTCGTGTTTGCTCACCTCCTCACTCCGCTCGTTGAGGCCCTTGGAGACAAGGAGAAGCCTGTTCGCGAGGCTGTTCTGGCTTCCCTCACCAGCTTTGTCAAGTCTATGAGTCCTTGGTCCGTTCCTCAGCTTCTCAAGGTCATTCTCGAGCAGGCACGCACTGCCGGCAAGTGGCAAGTGAAGACCGGCTGCGTCTCTCTTCTTGAGACTCTGGTCAAGGCTGCACCCGAGCGCATGGCCAGCGCCATGCCGGAAATCATTCCGGTGATGAGCGAAGTCATCTGGGACACCAAGACAGACGTTCAGAAAGCGTCTCGCGCTGCATTGAAGAAGCTCTGCGCCTTGATCTCCAACAAGGACATTGAGCGCTTCATCCCTGCCCTCATCAACTCTCTCATTCATCCCGTGGAAGAGGTCCCCAAGACTATCCAATTGCTGGGCGCGACGACCTTCGTCTCGGAGGTCGACTCCCCCACCCTTGCCCTTATGGGCCCCTTGCTGCAGCGTGGTCTCAACGAGAGACCCACTGCTACTAAGCGAAAGTGCGCTGTCATCATCGACAACATGTCCAAGCTGGTCGACAACGAGCGTACCGTCCGTCCCTTCCTGCCCAAGCTCTTGCCCGGCCTGATCAAAGTCGAGTCCGCGATGGCTGACCCCGAAGCACGAAGCGTGGTTCAGCGTGCTATCAAGACTCTGCGTGACATCGGTCAGCTGCCCGCGGATGCCGACGGCACCAACCTGAAGCCTCTGGAGGACGTGGACATCCAAAAGACGCTCCAGCTCGTCCAGAAGGCTCTTGGTCAACAAACTCTCAACGGACCTGAGCTTTTGACTCACCACGTTGCTCAACTTGCCACCAACCTTGCCAACGCAAGGAACTTCGAGGAGAGCGAGTGGGAGACTACGCTTGGGCCTTACGTCACTTTGTTCAAGAACGCTGACCAGGAGAAGAGCAAGGCTGTTGTTCGCGAGCTCCTCTTGGCTTTGGCCCGCAGCACCAGCGAGGACGCTGAGGTGTTTGAGGATGAGGAGGAAGGCGAAGACCTTTGCAACTGTCAATTCTCTCTCGCATACGGTGCCAAGATCCTGCTCAACACCGCCACCTTGCGCTTGAAGCGTGCCCACCGCTACGGTCTTTGCGGCCGTAACGGATCTGGCAAGTCCACCTTGATGCGTGCCATCCAGAACGGTCAAGTTGAGGGGTTCCCTTCTCCCGAGGAGGTCCGCACCTGGTACGTTGAGCACGATCTCGACGGATCTGAGGGTGACATCTCCATTCTTGACTTCATCGTCGCTGACAAGCGCCTGGAGACCAACCATGAGGATGCTAGCAAGACGCTGCTCGAAATGGGTTTCGATGAGGGCCGCCAAAAGGGTCCCATTGCCGCTTTGTCCGGTGGTTGGAAGATGAAGCTTGCCTTGGCGCGTGCTGTTCTGTTCAAGGCAGACATCTTGCTGCTTGACGAGCCCACCAATCACTTGGACGTTATCAACGTCAAGTGGATCACCGATTACCTCAAGAACACTGATGCCACCTCCATTATCGTGTCGCACGACTCTCAATTCTTGAACAATGTCTGCACTGACATTCTCCACCTCAACCGCTTCAAGATCAAGCGTTATCCCGGTACCCTCACCGACTTCGTCAAGCGCGTGCCGGAGGCGAAGGCCTACCTCGAGCTCGGCGGTGGCGACGATAACTTGTCCTTCAAGCTGCCAGACCCTCCCCTTCTCGACGGTGTCAAGACCAAGGAGAAGTCTTTGGTCAAGATGAGAAATGTGCACTTCCAATACCCCAACACACCTGCACCTCAACTGAACGGTATCTCGATGCAGCTGTCACTCTCTTCCCGTGTCGCCATTCTGGGTCCCAACGGTTCCGGAAAGTCGACTTTGGTGAAGCTCATTGTCGGTGACACTGAGCCCAACTCTGGAGAGGCGTGGAAGCACCCCAACCTGGTCATCGGGTACGTCGCACAGCACGCTTTCCACCACATTGACCAGCACCTCGACAAGACTCCCTTGGACTACATGCTTTGGCGGTACCAAACAGGTGAAGACTTGGAGGAGCACATGAAGGCTACCCGCCAGCTGACCGAAGAGGAGCAGCAAGCCATGAAGAATGGTGAAGTCTACGTACACGAAGGTGTCAAGCGCATCATCGAGGACATTGTCGGACGTAAGAAGTTGAAGAACAGCTTCCAGTATGAAGTTTCCTTCAAGGCCATGAGTAGCGCCGACAACGTCTGGCTGCCTCGTGACGAGCTGTTGAAGCGTGGTTTCGAGAAGAAGGTCCTCGCCGTTGATAGTCGTGAAGCTCAACGTGCCGGTATGAACCGACCCTTGGTTCGTCGTGAGATCGAGAAGCACTTTGCTGACTTCGGTCTCGACGCCGAGTTCGTGTCCCATTCCGGTATGCGAGGTCTCTCTGGTGGTCAGAAGGTCAAGGTCGTCTTGGCCGCTGCCACATGGCGTCAGCCCCACATCATCGTGCTCGACGAGCCCACCAACTTCTTGGATCGTGAATCTCTTGCTGCCCTCATCAAGGCATTGGAGAACTACGAGGGAGGTGTGGCCATCATCACTCACTCTGAAGAATTCTCTCGCGGTGTCTGCAAGGAAATTTGGGCCATGCGCGATGGCACTCTGCACGCTTCTGGCCACAACTGGGTCGAGGGACAAGGCAGCGGCGAGCGTATCGACAAGAAGAAGAAGGACGAAGAGGAGGACAAGTTCGACGCCATGGGCAACAAGATTATCGAGGAGAAGAAGGCCAAGAAGCTCTCTTCTGCTGAGGCCAGGAAAGCAAAGAAGGAGCGCATGGCCAGACGCAAGAGAGGAGAGACCGTGGAGTCAGAGGACGAACTTTGATATGCTCTTTCCGCATTGTCGCTCTTGTCTCACATCACGGCTCGCCCTACATTCCTCGCAAAAGACTCTTCGCGCTCCCATCCCTTCCGGCGAGCGATCGACGTCACTATGTTCCGCCCCCCCTTCCTTGTTCATGCTATCCATACTGGGCCCAACCCCGCATGACCATTTTGAGTACGTGTTGCGATCGAAAAATGATGCTCGTAATTTGATCCAATTTGATCGGCTTGCGATCGTGAAAGTGCTCGCTGATTGCTTTGCGCGTTTCCATTCGCACTGCTGTGCTTTGCGTCCCAAATGACCTTGCCCTACCTACTTGCCACACACTGTATACATCGAGAGGCACCAGCGAGTCTTGAATTGATTGACTGCCGCCCAAAGCACAGCAGGGCCAGCGAACCACCCTAGAGTAGTAAGGAGCCAATCACACACACGACCGTCCATCATCCATCTGCTCCACCGCAGGTGGCACGCTGCTCTCATGCCTGCGTACCGGCATCGCGCGTGTACCTACGTCCGAAAGGCGACATGTGAATCACGTGAATGCGGAGCTTCGTTGGCGGGAAGCGGACCTTCTGATTTGCTGGTGTCGCCAGGTGGGGCTCGTGCAGCTGCATTTTGATTCGAATTCACGATATTCACAATTTACGATTCAGGAACGCTTCTCGACACTTGACACGCAGCATCGTATCAGCGTAGACGCTGAATGCGCAAGGCATGCCTTCATGCATCATCACTCGAGCGATTCAAGATTGCAACAGCGACACGGAATACCACCTGGTCGGCGTCGTCTATAGAGAAGAGCAGTCGAGCTTGCTTGTGGACGCGCTGAGCTCCCCTTCGATTCGAGCGCATTTACACCCGACCTCTGGCGATACGACATCCTTGGGCAACCTTCTAGCGCCATGTCCTCGGTGCGAACGAGCAGCAGGTGCGGTCTCAGGCCTGCTCTCCAATATGCCGCACCGGAAGCAAGCAGCAGGCTGGCAACTTCATCGTCTTCGAGGACAGAGAGGTCCGCAGCTCCTCGAAGAGCATCGCATTCCGCCCACCACGAGCCTTTGGACTTCATCGACAGGCGATTGCGAAGCAGCGCGTCGCAGCTACACAACACTTCTCTGCCGCTCAGGACAACATCATCAGCGTCGACCTCGCAGCATCGCAAAAGCTTCGCATCCACACTCACTGCCGCATCTGGGAGTGCTGCAAGCTCGACATCCGCTCCCGACAGACCCGGGCCCAAGCGGCTGTACGACGAGAGGGTGGAGAAAGGGCTGCTGAGAGAAGATGCGCATCAAAGGAGAATAGTGGAAGGGCCCTTGCAACAAATGTACGACGAGCTGCAGTCCTACACGCAGCAGGTGCAACCAGAGATCAAGAAAGCGGTTGCCGGCTTGGTGGGTGTGAAGGACGGAGAGGCTGGCTCACTTGAGATGCATGCTGATCCTTATCTTTGAAAATGCAGCTGACACGCTGGTTTGGTCAGAAGAAAGATGAGCACGACTCGCTGCCCATCTCACCGGATGTTCCTAAGGGGCTGTACTTATACGGAGATGTCGGGACGGGAAAGTCGTGAGTCGTCATGGCGGGCAGGTGATAAGCGTCAACGCTACAGCGGCGTATCCCAGAAGACTGACACCTCTTTGCACGGTCTTGTTGCGCTGCGCACAGCATGCTGATGGATATGCTGCACGCCACGCTGCCTCCAACAGCCCAGCGCATTCACTTTCACGCCTTCATGGTTGAAGCTCATAAGCGCATGCACGCTTTCAAATCTAGCGTTCACAAACCCAGCGGGATGGTCATGAGCGCAGCTAAAGCCATCACTTCGGGCGAAGTCGTCTCGTCTACCAATCCTGCTGGAGCTGCCAGCGCTGCTGTGAAGGCGGCTGCTGCTGGGGAAGAGGTGGATCCCATACCGCCCGTGGCTAGAGCCTTGGCCAAAGAACACGACGTGGTCTGCTTCGATGAGTTCCAGGTGAGAGATGGCTCGCCACAAGGGAGCTTCGGAGGCGTGTGCTCACAAGGATGGCTTCATTTTCAGGTGACGGACATTGCAGACGCTATGATCCTCCGAAGACTGCTCGAGCACATGGTCTATCACGGCGTGGTCTTTGTCATGACGTCCAAGTGAGTTGTAGCTGCTTGTAATCCGTTGCAAGCTGAGAAGCTGATGGCCGTCCTTGCAAAGTCGACATCCAGATGATCTGTACAAGAACGGCATTCAGCGGTCTTCTTTCATCCCGTGCATAGAGCTGCTCAAGTCTCAGTTCCGAGTAGTGGACCTCAATTCAGGGATCGACTACAGGAAGCAAAGGAGGGCCTTGTCCAAGGTGTACTTTCATCCGCTCAACGACGAGACCACGCGGGAGATGGACAAGTTGTGGAAGGCGACAACGAGTGGTGATCCTTCCGACCCCGTCATGGATGGTCGGCAATTGAGCGTGTGGGGACGCAAATTGACAGTGCCGCAAAGCACAACCAAAGCAGCGAGATTCGACTTTATGGATCTATGCGGCACGCCAAAGAGCGCAGCAGATTATCTAGAGATTTGCAAGAGCTTCGACACACTGTTCATTGACAATATACCCCAGATGAGCATCCATCAACGAGATTTGGCTAGAAGATTCATCACTTTTGTCGATGCTTGTTACGAGGCCAAGAGCAAGATATTCATGAGCTCGGAAGTGCCCATCGTGCAGGTCTTGTCCAGCAAAGAGACGGACAAGGCGGATATCGAAAAATTCAGGTTGCTCATGGATGACCTCGGCATGACGATGGTGCGTTCGGAAAGTGTCGCGCAGAATCGCGCATGGGCCGATGCGGGAAGAGACCTGGCCACTCTTGCTCGTGATGTCGCGCTGAAAACTTTGCTCCCTCGAACAAACATCCAGGAATCGCTTGGAGGTAGTCCAATCGTCAGCGGTGACGAAGAGCTCTTTGCTTGGTGCGTGGCGAGGCCGCGTCGAGCGTCCCTTAACCATTTTCTATCTGGCTGACCGCGCTCCGCCTGCGCTGACGATCACGCCTTCAATCTTCCAATAGGGCTCGACTGATCAGCAGAGTCACAGAGATGGGCACAAAGGCGTGGGCAGAATCGTCAAAGGGCGAATCGCACTAAGGATCCTCTTGCGTCTTTGCTTTACCATCTCTTGCTTGCCCTAATCACACAGACTCGCGACATTGCCGATTTGGATTCACGCAGCTCATGCCTGCTGTCTGTACAAGCAAATGCAAATTATTGAATACGGCTAAGGTGCTCCGTCCGCAGACGGCACGGCAGCGCTTTCGGATTAGATTAAGTTGTTCGCGCAAGTGATGACTGAGCAAGCGTATTTTGAGCGGTGCAAGGGTAGCCAGTGTTCCTGCATAGCAAAAGTGTGGACTCCTATGGAACGGAGCTCGGCGGCAAGTCAAATTGCACATTGGTGAAGTTGGACGAAGGATGCGGTGAATTGCTGCGGGTCTGGCTAGGTGTTAGACCAATGATTCCACTAGCATGCCCTTGAGCACTGCTTCCGAACGCCGGCAATGGTTGCCCATTGCCGCCGCCTGATCCGGCAGCGCTAGAGCCCATCAGACCGTCCAAGCCCGCCGTGCCGTCTAGACTCAGCGTGCCCCCAAACCCAGGAGGCAGTAATTGAGACCAAAACGAGTCGTCGAGGTTGAGCTGATCCAAATGCGGGTTGGACATGTCAATACCACCAAGCGTCTACAGGGTCAGTGCAAATGGGCGTGCCGAGTCAGCGATGGAGGACAGCGAACAAACATCTTGGCGTATTGAACTGACCGCAGGATCCAACCCGGACAGCGCCGTCTTCTGAGCTGGCGTGATGTTCATTGACGGTGTGGCGAAGCCGCTAGCGGAGCCTTGGCCACCCATGTTAGAGAAGGCATTCGAAGAGGAAGGCCCATCATCTGCTTTGCCTTCCAAGGCTCTGGCGACAGCACCACCGAGCGATGGGCGTCGGGATGGGTTAGCACCAGCACCATCCACTTCCCCGCCATTAGCCTCTGCTTCTGCAGAGTTGGCGCGAGACTGATTGTATGGCGTCGTGCCGCTGCTTCGATTCGTCGCTGACGCCTCTCGTCTCGTCTGCAGCAGAGTCCTAAGGAATCCCGAGTACAAGGCCGGAGTATGCGTCGGGCTTAGAGCCACTGCCTCAAGAAGGTTGGCACCCTCTCCGACCAGCCCAAGCACCTCCTCTTCGTCAACGTAAGCGCTGAAGGTGGGCCGAGCAAGCTGCAGATCAGGAACAGAGTCGGTCAGAACAATGAGCAATAGCCACTAGAAAGGCTGCAGCTCACCTTGAGCAGGAACACGCAGGCATACGTGATGATGACAAAGTGTGTCTCGGGAGAGTACGACAGTACGGACCTCAAGCCCGTTCCAGCGGCGGTCACGATACCTTTGGCAGCGTTGTAGCAGCGCGCGAAGTCTGCGATCAAGGTCAGAGGTGACGCAAGCAGCATCAGCAAGCAGTCTGAGCCGGGATGTCTGCTACACTCACACCAGCCTTTGTCTAGACCACTTCGGCGGGGGAAGTCGACCGCGTGCTGTAGACCAAAGGAATTGATCACGAGAACCGCATAGTGGTAGCGCAATGGCGCTTGCTTGGTGATGAAGTGCATAGTGCGCTTGTGATGATCCGTGTCCTCGGCAGGTATCTTCGCCTCTGCTTCGCGCCATTCTTTTGCAGCCTCAGCCTCGGGTCCGTCAGCAAGGGGAAAGCTTCCGTCCGCCCCATCACTCTCGGAAAGCGATCCAAAGAACCCACGAGACCGCCACGTATCTCGCCATTCTTCGATCTGCTCGTTATAGATGCGAAGGATTGAAGAGTATTCCAGCTCCGTGTTAAGACCCGATACGGAAGTGGTGGACGAATAGAGAAAGTCGACCTGCCTGGAAGTCAGACGTAGAAGCTCGACAAGAGCGCTGATGCCCAAGTCCCAAGGCTGGCTCAGTCTCTGCATGCACCAATGGCGCGAGTTTCGAATGATCCAATCTTCTCGTATAGTCCAAGGCTTACCCATCTGCCCGCTGATGCTCCTGTCCACGCTGAAACACATGAGCCAGGTCCGCTCGCGATTGATGATCTCGCGCTCACGATCCAGGACAGCCGGATCATCCGGCGACAAGTTGCCTGGCAAGGAGGCAACAGACTTGCGATGAAGGTTCAAATCTGTCGCCATGCGGATCGCGACGCCGCTGAACAGCCAAGTCTTGTCCTCTTCAAATCGAGCAGCCTGCAAAGACCATCAGAACGTCAGCATCGACTCTGCGACTAAGCCCCGCAATGCAACTCACCGGCTGATTCCATAGAGCGAGCAGCAAGAAGCCCTGAACGATCTCGACACTCTTGTAACCTCTTGCCATGATGAGATAGGCGCTCTTCTGCGCTTGAAGCAAGCACTTGGCATACAGCTCTGGTCTCTTCGGGTAGAATTTTGCTCCGATCATGCAGATGACAGTGAACAAGAAGGGGCTTCTGCTGCATATCATCGTAGGCGTGTGCCATTCGGGATCGAGGATGACGCAATGATGAGAGCAAAAGTGGAAGAAGATCTGGAAGAGCTCAAGAACTTCCTGTGACGTCAAAGTACCGCTCGTCAGGAGCTCAGGCGGCAGTTCGCGCTCAATGACGATTCGCCGCAAGGGAAGTATGTTCATCGGTCCCGGCTATGACGTGGGAGAGGCCAGAAAAAGCGTGTCAGCAATACGTGCAATCAACCGTCTTGCAGCGATCAATACCACTGACCTTGAAATAAGTGTCTGAGGCGACACCAAGACCCGAGACTGCTACCTCATCGGGATTGGGCCGCGGATTATACGTAGCTGCATTCTTCTCTCCAGGACGCTGCTTGGCGCGTTCTGCGCCAGGGAAATCGACGTACTCATCCGGCGGAGCTGGATACTGTTTGGACGCGATCCTGTCAAGGCCGGCGCCCTCGCTTGAGTCGTCTGCAGAAAGTCCCTTGACCTCGCGCGAGCCACTGCCGCTGCTGGCAGCGACACTAGCTTTACCAGCGTCATCAGGGGAACCTGCACCTATCGCGACGTTGACAGTCGCGGGTGTTCCGTGCTCCTCTGCCTCTTCTCCATCGCGTTTGAGGCGGACGGAGGAGCTGGCTGGCGAGCTTTCGGAGACGCTTGTGCTGCTGCTGGTGTGCCTGTGCAGCCTTGGTCCGAGTCGTTTGCTGCGCTCGTGATTGTGCAAGCTCGCTTCCGCCAACAGACCCAAGGGTGTCAGAGTGCTGTCGGGCAGCGAATGCAGTCGCGGCGAGTGTCGTCGTCCGCCGCGGGCGGGCTGAGCTGGCACGGCGAAGCGAGCGCCGGACTCTGGTGCAGCCTGGGTACCGGCCGCCCTCCCGTCATCCCGTCCGGCCAGAGCCGATGGGTTGACATGCTTGCCTCCTGGGCTCGCAGCTGCTTCGGCATTTGAAGCGGAGGCAAGCGGAGGGATGGTGCCAGGCCTGCGCTTGAAAGGTCTGCCGTACTCGTCCGCTTCGTTCACAGCGGCCCATCCGCGCTCTCGCCTTTCGCGATCCTCAGCTTGGCTCAGCGAGCCAGGCCGATCTTTGAAATGCCTGCCACTGCTTGGCCTACTTCCCTCGCGCGTCGGAGAGGGACTCCTCGTCACAGTACCCCCGCCCGCCGCGATGGTCGGGTCGCGCAGGCTCATCAAGACGGAGTTGAGAGTCGCCTCCATTTTCCTCAAGCTTTGAGCCATCGCCTCGGCGCGCTGATTCTTGCCTCCCTTTTTGCCGCGGTTGCTCTCCTCGAACACGCAGTTGTGACCGCCGTGCTTGCACCGAGCGCAAGGCGGACCTTGTTCCGCTCCTACACATCGCATCTTCAAGCGCCTGCAGTTGGTGCAAGCCTTTGCGCCTCGCGTCGGCTTCGCCTTTTTGTCCGATGAACCTGCGCCGGACCCTTTGCCATTGCCTGCTCCGTTGGCCTTGCCCTTGTCACCCGAACGCTTGCGCTTCTTGCCACTGCTCTGATCTTGTTCCTCATCGTCGTCATCGTCGTCTTCGTCCTCCTCATCCTCTTCGTCTTCTTCATCATCCTCATCTTCATCGCCGTCTACCTGTGGCGCATCCGAGCCGACGCCGCCCGCAGGACTCCACGTATGTCCAAGCGAGCTGCCCCCGGCGAAGTTCCTGCTGTTGCCAGCTGGAGAGTAGACTCCGGCAGGAGCACCGAAAGCAGCAGCAGCCGAGCCTGGGGGCCATCCCTGAGTATTGTAGGGCGGCGTGGAGGGAGATCCAATGGAGCCACCTTGGGGGCCGCCATAGAAATTCGAGCCATGAAGATTGGGCGGATGCGAGAATGCCGAGTGCTGCCCGCCTGTGGCCTGGGAAGGCTGGCTCCCCGGGTACATGCTGAGAAGGAGAGAGACAAGCCCTAAGCCTGGACTGGATGCAGAGGTAGCGCTCCTGAATCCTACCACCCCGATATGTGGCTCGTCGTGAAGATACGCCGGGATAGGTCACAGCTGAGGATGTCGACTTCTAGATCAGGCGCTGCGCGTATTCTTAGCGGCTGGAGAGATCAGCCGACACACAAGTGCATGCGTTGCAAGTATTCTCGCAGACGCTTGAGAGGGTCACCTAATCGCAGCCGCCAGCGGTGAGGGAGGATCTGGATGATTGCGAAGATGGAGATCACTGCTGTCCAGTGAGAGCTTCGTTGGTGGATGCGCAGCGGTTCGGCTCTCCACGGCTTCCGACCACCAGCATACCTGGGCCACACCCCTGCTATACTCACGACTGCTGCATGCATGCAGCATAGACGCGCCCCCCAAAATCTTCAGCGCGCTTTCGGCAATTTGAGCGGACGCGCGGCCGGTACGCGGCGGACTGCGCCAAGTCTTCAAATCAAGAACGTACGTAGACCTTCAAGAATAAATCATCCGGCGAACTATTAATCGAAAGAAATAATAATAAGTTCGTTCTGGACCAAACGATAGATACGCATATATGTTCTTGATTTCTGTTCTTGAAAGTCCACGTGACCTTGTCCCAAGTCAAGTATAGAGTCACGCTACACGCCGTGACTATACTTTCAACGCTTCCCCACTCAAGACTTTGACCGCGAGCATCTGGATGACCGGACTTGCGGTACGACTTCGAGAGCCGGCATACTCGTGACTCACGATTCACGATTCACGATCCAGATCTTGGACAGCTCGATCACCATCCTCAAATGTGCGAACCGTCCGCGACTTCCGCCAGGTAAGAGCCGGACCTCACGAAGAGTCTAGGTGCAGTGCCTCGTCTGCTCAGCGTGCATCAGCCTTTTGGGCTTTCAGCGAGGAGTCTGGCACATTTGCTGCTCGACCTTGCTTCGCTCTGAGCCATACTATCTAAGGGATCCCAGCAAATCAGGCGACAAGGCTGAGCATCAAAGCGAGGCGCTCCAAAGTCTTCTACAGCCGCACACAACTCCCTCCCAGAGCAGATCCTCTAGCGAGGACGCTCTCGTCCTCACCGTGGGATGGTGTACATCAAATCTTGGGTCGCATTTCACGCGGCCGCGATAGACCTTCAGAAAGCGCAGCCCGAGCGGGTGAGTGGACTTGTCAGATTTGCGATCTACTCGATCAGCGCGCTGTTGGGAAGTTGGACGGCGTTGGATGCAAAACGGAGCCTCTGTCAAGACATCGATGTTGGCAGGCCAAACGCAACTACGCCGGATCTAGCGTGGTGCTGCCGCTCTCGCACCAAATGCTGACAGCGTCCTATCCCGTGACTTGAAAGACCCGCTACTTGATCAAAGCGCACCCAGCCACGCAGTCGCTTATTCTCAAGGTCACGGATGATTTCTCTGTGAGTGTGCAGTCTGCTCAGCGATGAACACGAGCGTCGGATCGAGAGAAAGGTCTCACATTTGCCCCTGTACTTGCCAGACGATCAAATTTCGAACACGAAGTTCCATCATCCTCAACCGCTTTCAAGCCTTGAATCACGAGCTCATCGCACAATTTGCCGGAGCACCCAAACCAACGCCGTCGGAGGCGCAGGCGGGCGCGAACAGCCAAGATGCAGCACCTATAACGGAAGCAGAGCATGTAGGATCGTCCTCAGGCGCTGGGACGGTGCAGACTGGCACTCAGGGGGGTGGGGGTGGAGGTGGTGGCGGTGGGAAGAAGAAGAAGAAGAAGGGCAAAAAGTAGATGACTGTGGCGCACACAGCGAGCAGGTAGCGGCAACTGCAATGGCAAGCTTTCACTATCCACATCAGTGCCACGCTGGTCGCCTAGTGGCTCACTCAGCGATGTGAGCCATGAGGAGCATGTAGAGTAGCACATTGCGTACCGAACATGGCGTCGAGTGGCATGCGCGGAAAGCTGCCGTTCGGGCACAACGCAGCGGCAGGGTGGGCGCTCACAAGCGCTACATTTCACACTTGTCGCGAGTGGCGAAAGGGAGGCGTTTGGGACGATCTAGTAGCTTGGCTCTGCTGTGTAGTCAAGGACGACGGTCACATCTTAGCGGACTGCGCGTCACTCGGCCCCGCAATTTACGAGGCTGTGACGGCGCGCCGAGCAATCGTAAGCGGAGCAGGTTGACTTCGTTCAGATTGGGCCTGCCTTTTGAGCATCGCTGAGCCCTTCTCCTGGCGCGCGCCTTTGCCTGGTCGCTTGCTTGGCGTACGGCTGTAGAATGCAGAGCTGCTCGCCGCAAGAATAAACGCGCTGCCACCGGGCATTGCTAACAGTCTGCGTACCGACGCCGAGGCGCAGCGCACGGCAACAGTTCTCAGCCACGCTGACCCTACCCAGCAATCACCAATGCTCCAGTAAGCCTCGTGAATGAACAGTCACGCGCTCATTCGTGCTGAAGCACGGGTCGGTGATGGTCCGAGCATGCTCTCTCGTGCTCTGCAAGCTTCCCCAAGGCTTCATGCAATGGTGGCGTAGCAACGGTTTCCAAAAGAGCGGGGCTTCTGTACTCTGACCACTCAGGGCGGCATCGGCCCTGCCCCTCAGGACTGCCCAACAATGTCTTTAAAAGGAGAGGTATCTGACTGTTGGCTGTCGGCACTCCTACCATCTCTCTCTTACCTTCAGATTCGCCAGCGCAGGTCGCCGGTCAACCTCGTTGCTTCCTCTTCGATCTTGGTCGCTCCGTTTTCGCCTACGTCCTCAACATGCTCTTCCTGGCCCGCAAGCATATCCTCATCAACGCGGTCCTGGTCCAGATAGCACTCGGCAGAGTGAGCAGTGAGCGAGAGGTGAGCGGCCCAAAGCGGTGGTCAAGACTGTTGTATGAAGCGGACGTTGACATGTTGTCTGACTGCTTGGCAGTCCGTGATGAGACGTAGTCCTGGTCTGCAGAGCGTCGCGAATGCATTCGACGTTTCGCACCCATTCGTTAAAAGCTTGCACTCCGAGCTCGGGCCGGTACATCGCACGACCACTGAGCGCTTCGCTGCCTTGCAACTGCCTACATTCAAAAAGCAAGCATCTTCTCAAAGGAATGCCTTTGCATCCAATACGCCATCACGTCATGGGCAGCTTACCACCAAGCTCAACGAGACCCGCAAAGAGTACGAGAAAGTGGTCCTCGGAAAGGGTACTTCGAGCCTTGCAAATATGGGAGGCGCAAACCTCATTCGAAACCCATCGCCCGAAGCGCACATGACGGACAGTCGTTCGACAAGCCCAGTCAGTGTACTCAAGCAGAAACACATCCTTCATCGAGTCAAGGCTTCACTTGCTTCCAGCAACGGCAAAGGCGATGGTGGACACCAATCTGGCACAGGCGTCTTTGTGCCGAAAGTTGAAGTGTACGAAAAGTCTGTTAACAATTACGATGGCCTGAAAGCTTACTTTGGCAAGAGTGGTGACCTTGCAAACATGGGCACGCGGAAGAAAATCAACAAGGTCGCCGAGAAACTCAAAGCTAACTCTCCAGGAGTATTTGAACGGCATATCACGGATGGCGCCTCGTCATCGGGTGGCAGGTCCAGAGCAAGCAGCTCGAGGTCTCCAAGCCCCACAACACGAGCCATGGCGACAGGCGACTCTGCGAGCAATGCCGGGTCAAGCGTGCCTAGGATCACGACGTATCGTCGACGTGAATGGCGCGCTGCCACCAAACTGCCGGTTTGACGTGAGACTTACGCTGCTTTCGATTGCATCGCTGGCAGGTTTGACAAGGGCTTGATACACTTCCAGGTTCGTACCGACTTCATGCTGGGCGCAGCGGCTCAGGATGGCCATATGTTGCGCGCTGTGAACAGCTGAATGCGCCCCCAAGAACAGAAGTGAAGCTCTGATGAGAATGTGTAGCGTAATTGAATGCAAATCGCTTGCACCGAGCCGTTCAGCCACCATTTGTGTTGTCAGTCGTCCTCGAGCACTATGTGCTCGTGGCGTCCGACAAGCATAGGGGAAGGTAAAGCGAAAATGTGACCATAGCCAGCGCCACTCATGCATGTCCACCAAGCGCCCAGCTCGATGGATGGAGGTGGGTTGAAGGCTCCAATGCATCCGCAACTCTTGCCCATGAGACGATTGCTTCTTTCTGAGTACGACTTGACATTCTGTCAGACCGCGATTGGCATGCTGAAGGCCGGGCGTAACCCGTCAACTATTATTGAAGCGTTCGCCACCCATCGTATAAGCCAAGGTGTTTGGGCAACTACGGGTGTGGCTCAACGATCTCGAATCGAGATGTGAGATGACTTCGTCAGGTCGCGACTCGCCGGTATGACCGCAGCTGAAGCCCCTTTCGTTGTCATGGTGGTAGGTCGTGCATTCACATTCACGTGATTCTTGAAGCGGTCATTCACGAATATCACCGATTCATCGGAAGCCCAGCTGCTATATGTATACAAAATATGCATGAGGGTCGATCGGAAGGGCATGTCCGCGGCAGAGGGGTCGGCGCGGTTACGCGTGGATCCGCGGAAGAGAGCGCGATTTCACCGCGGACTGCCGCTCCGCTATACAGCTAATGCTTGACACGCGCGCGCGTTCATCGCGCTTCGCGGGGTCACCAACTGATGCTGCGCGTAACTGCATGCGTATCGAGCCGGTCCGAGTTTGCCGGTGCAAGAGACATCGCAACATGCTGATCCCTGTGCGCGACGACTGCGCCCTGCATGCATGGCAGGAGCACGTCGTCAAGCTCCGCCGCGACCGCACCGCCAAAAAAAAAAAAAAAAAAAAAAAAAAAAAAAAAAAAAAAAAAAAAAAAAAAAAAAAAAAACACGAGGAAATGTCATCTTGAATGCTTCAAATGCTTGGCAACCGCGGTCACGCTCGCGGCGAAGCTCTGCGCCTCCGCGCTGCATCACCAGTCGACGCTATATGCGAGCGCGAGTCGTGGATTCGGTGCGCAAGAGAAGCTGAGAGTATTCAGCGTCTCATGGACTTCGCCTGATGCTCACCCTATGTAGAGAGTTGGAGTCATCATCCCTACCGTTTCTCGTGCCTACCGCTGCTGACGTCGCGCTGTCACGGTCCCCATGTCGTGCACAGTAAGCTCACCAGCGCGCGTGATCGAGCTGCATATAGGGGCAGCGCGCGGCATGGGTCTCACCATGCAAGGGTCCTTCCACCACGCGTGCCAGCACGCGCGCGTGATTTCTTAAGTCCGGAGTGCAAGAGTCGAGTCAGAATCGAGTCAGTCGTCATAATGGTCGCGTCACGCCTATATAGCTCTGCGACACGGCCGGTTGATCTGCAGCCTCTGGCGCAGTTTCAATCAAGTCTGCATGCAGACGGCCATGTTCGGCCTGACCCACGCCGTGCAGCGTCTCATCAGTGTGGACAGACGTCCGAAACTCGCATAGTCCGAAGCGCCGCTTTGCATTGTCCTTCCGCGTGATTCACAGGTCTCTCTGCATGCCCATCAGCTGCATGACTCGCTTTGACCGAGCTCGTCGGGTGCCACGTACGCGCAACGGGTTTAGACTTCTATGTAGCGGTACAATCCAGGATCAGGCGAGACGCCTGTGTGGCGACAAAGCAAAGCTCCGCGCGCGCTTGGCGCAGGGCGCTGCTTACCGCGCGCTTGTCATCATCCATTACGATTTACGACCAACGCGTCTTGCCGGTTCCATCGGCCGGCGGAGCTTGCTCGGCGCGCTCATGATGTGTGCCTGTACGCGCTACGTCCGGATCCTCGGAAAAGAATCTCCTTCGGAGTCACGAGTCATCATGCCAGCATGGGGTCATCCTCTCATATTGCATGGCTCGGCCCTTACTTCATCATCCACACTCACAGCACTGACTCCATCGATGACTCGAAGACACCAGCATCACTCTGACTCATATATAAGGCATCGACCTGATCTCAGCACGTAGACGATCCCACAATCACATTGCTTTGCACAACGCACGACTGCGCCCACCGCAACAGCCGGATACAGTACAATTGCTCATCATTTGGCGAGCAGCTCTGCAATCACTCCGCACTTCGCGCGCAAGCACTCTGCGCAAACATAGAGTCAAGCTACTCAACGCTCACACTCTCAACTGAACGCACAATGTCGCGCACATCAACAGCAGCCGCAACCGGCTTCTTCCAGCATCACGCTGTCTTCCAGCCCTTTTCAGCGCTGCACGACGAAGAGGTCGTGCAGAGCGCTCGGCGCGCTGCCGCCAAGGCCAGGGAACAAGGCTTGGTTCACGTCTCATTCGAACCTCAGCTGCAGCGATGGGACACGACCGAGTCTCGAGCGAGCTCGACATCCAGCGCTTCTCAGAGCAGCTACGGAAGCTCCCTCTTCCACGCTGAGCGAAGGAGAGGCAGTGCAAACGTGAGTGTGGTCGTCTGTCATGCTCGCCCAGTGCCCGAGTAGCGAGCTGAAACTGACACCCTCGATGTGCTGCTCGCCTTCTTATAGAGCTCCGCTGCCTCTTCTATTCGTGCCAAATCCATCTACATGCACGCGTCCAAGGGATCAGAAGAGACATTGGCAGACTGTGCCCGCGATGAGGAGGAAGATAATGGTTTGAGTCTTCGCAGGATGCCGGCTCGCCGATAAAGGCTCCATCTAGCACGATTGCCCAGTCCTACCTGATACCTCCGTAACTCGCTTCGTCTCTTCTATTTGTACTAAACCTGGCATGTGTACTTGTATCGTCGCAACCGTCGAGCATTCCTCATCGTTGCGAACCTCTCACCATTCTACATCGCTGCATCTACACACTTTACTCAATAGTCACATCCGGCCTCGGGCCACCCCAAACATTTGCGTCTCCATTCGCGTGATAGATCATATGTAGCCAGCGAGGTTCATTATGGATTGCAGCATCGTTGCTGTGCGTGGGTAAGAGTACAGGTGTTGATGTCGACACTGAATGAAAAGTCTATGCTGCCGCGAAAAGTCGATGGTGCCAAGCGAATCGGACGGCGCTACCTTTTAGACTTGGGCGCTTTACGCCTAGCGCCCTTGCGCGAATCAGACATTCCTCCTCCGTCAGGAGTGGTGTCAGCGCGGGCATGTCCGCTCTCGCGTACGTGGTTGAACAGCTTAGATCGCGAGTCGAATCCCTCTCCGCACACGTTGCAAGCCTGCAAGAGCATCGAAAATAAGCCGTGAGCCGCGACGAGGATGTGACGAACAGAAAACCCTACGCACCTCGGCAGGCAGCTTGCCTTTCCCCTGCTTCTTCTTCGCCTTTTTCTCTGCCGTCGAATTGACCTTCACGGCGGGGAACTCGCCACCTTCAGTAGCCAGATCCAAGGGCTCCCGGCTAGGCAGCGCCCCCTCCATGGGTTCCTCGACACCTCCTCCCGGCGCCTTCTCGAGCGTTCCCGGTGACGGCCGCACAGGCGACTCGGGCACGTCGTTGTCGAGCAAGTCGCCTTTCTTTTGTCGCTTTTTCAACTTGGCGCGCGCCTTCTTGCTCAGAGGCTGGCTCGGAGGAGATGATCGACCATTTTGCGTAGACTCCTCCACGTCAAGTCCCCCAGCACTGTCTCCCGAAGACTCTGCATAGTCTTGCAAGCCCAAGGTCGCAACGTCTTCCTCTAGTGGGACTGCAGCAGTAGCCGGAGTGGTCAAGCGGTTCAGCCCGAGCTCCTTATCCTGCTTTCTCATTTCACGTTTCAGCCGCGCCACTTCTGTCCGATGCTTCTTGCTTCGCTCATGGTTCTCCCAAGCTGCTCTGGTCTTGAATTGCTTATCACAAGCGACGCAATCCCAGTCTTGCTGCTGGGGTTCCAAATCGTCTAGAAGATCTGAATCATCAGACTCAGCTCTGCCATCCGTCGGGAAGTCGTCGATGTCATCGAGCTCGCGACCATCCTGCTCGCCATCTTCAGCTTCGGATTCGAACTCGGAATCGATTTCCACCGGCGCCTGACGTTCCCAGTCTTGTGGCACGTACGCTGCTGCCCGCTCTGCCTCGGCGCGAGCTCGTGCTTCCGCCTCGGCTCGTCGTCGTGCCAGCTCAGCTTCGCTTGCTCTGCCGCTTGCATCTCCCGCTGTTGCTGCTTGGTGTGCCTTCCATCTCGGGTCGCGCTTGCGCAAGAACGTCACGAGGGACTAGACCGGACCGAGTTGGTCAGCGGTTGATTGTAGGCACAGTCTTCACGGGAGTCCACTCACACGGATAGTCTCATTGTACTCCTTTCGGCCTGCCTCCCTAGCCTTCTTGTTGTCCTTCTCCATCATCCTTCATGCAGTGGAGAGATACTTAGTACCGCGTCAAGAGATATCAGCTTCACGAGTAGCGGCACTTACTTCTTGACCCTCCGATCTGGCGCCTCACTGAGCTTCCATCCATCTTTCCAACCGAAGCTCTTACGAGTAGTGTAGCCGCTCCAGGCTTGATAAAAGTCACGTGCGGCCATCGAATTTGCGGCCACGACCTCTTCAGCTCTTGAATAAGCCCAGGGCGTATGACTGTAACCAAAGGATGGGTATGAGACGTGCGGCGTGGCTGCTTCGCCAGGATACGAAGCAGCAGCGTAGTCCTCTTCGTACAGCCGCTCGAAGAGGCGACGAAAGACGCCAAAGAAGCCAGCGTCGCTATCAGCCTTTGGCCCAGTGGAAGGCAGCGAGAGAATAAAGGTAGGGTCCAGGAAGCGCAGCAGGTGCCGAGGAGTCAGACCAGGTGTATTGCTGCCCGGATTTGTAGGCTGGGCCTTGCCGGTCTTGAATTGGCGGAATTGGTCTTCGTCCCAGCCTTCCTCACTGTGGCCCTGCGCATCACCGCCCTCCGTCTCGCCACGGAGAATGGCATCGCGATGAGAATCGTACCAAGCGCGTTCTTGATCATCGCACAGGACCTCGTATGCTGCAGAAATGAGTCTGAATCGGTCATTTGCGGCTTCGACATTGTCTGGATTCTTGTCAGGATGGTACTTGAGCGCTAATTTCCGATATGCGCGCTTCACCTCGTCCGTGGTCGCGTGGATTTCCAGACCAAGCAAGCCGTAAAAGTCTTGTTTGTGGATGCCATCTTCGGTGAGGTCGTGCGCAGGCACACCCGATGCAGCGCCTCTGCTGCCGGCACCTTGAGATTGGGAAGCACCCATTCAGGATGTTGAGTCCCAGATGCTCGAAAGCTCGTGTTATATGCGGACCGGTGTGGGCAAGTCGTGCGCTGCAAGCGGTGAGTGATGATACTTTTCAACTGCGCCACGATTACGCAGATTCAAAATTCGAGCTAGGCTGGACGCAAGCCCGCCTTCCAAGTGCAGGTCCCACACCTCTCACGTGATCTGCAAGCGCTGGAGCCGCTCGGCATGCGTACGAGAGAACGCATGTACGCACGTCCACGATCTCCGCACGCGCAAAGAGCAGCTGCTGATGAGGCGCGGCAACCAGGATAAGCCGCGAGTTTGTGTGATGCGGTGAAGTGCGCGTGCGACACGCGCTTGCTGCGTGCCAAATCCATCCCTCGGTTCGAGTCGTTCTGCCCGTCCCAGTCACCAGGGATCTTCATCCACCCTACCGCGACCTTCAACAACATCATTCGCTGGCACTCACCTGTTGCTGCCACGCGTTCTCGTTCTGCGGACACCCGTGTCAGAGATTTCTACTGCCGTCCTCCAGCCTGACCTCCCCTTACCCCCCCTCTCCCCTCGCTGCGCCTTCCATCCACCCCAACGCCAGTAGCTGACTGTGCGCAGAAGCTGAAGCGCGGATCATTGATCTTGTCTACCTTGTGCACCGTTGGACCTCGCCTTGTCTAATCATTGGGCACCACCCATCTCGGATCAGCCTTGGTAGGCTAGATCGCCATCATGGTAAGTGCAGGCTCGCAGCTGGATACCAAACGATGCGGATCTGTACCGCGAGTGTGGCTGACGGCCAGAGCTTCTGGCTCACAGGCGACACTCAACGTCAAGGATGCGCTGTCCTACCTCGACCAAGTCAAGGTGCAGTTCGCAGAGCATCCGGATGTCTACAACCGCTTTCTCGATATCATGAAAGATGTGAGTGCCAAGAACATCGTATGAGCGTGCGACGGACCGCTACTTCTTTCCACCCCTCACCGCGACATAGCCATGCCCGCGTCTGTGCTCATGCTATCAAACCTCGCGTCGTTCCAAATAGTTCAAATCGCAAACGATTGATACGCCAGGCGTAATTGAAAGAGTCAGCACGCTTTTCAGAGGCCATCCATCGCTCATCCAAGGTTTCAACACTTTCTTGCCCCCGGGCTACCGCATCGAATGCTCACTGGATCCCAGCGAGTCGAATCTGATCACCGTCACCACGCCCACGGGAACCACAACTCAGACCTCTGGCGGGGTAGGCATCGCTGGAGCCATCTCCCGCATGCAGCATAGCGGCAGTGGCTCCGCTTCGAGTGCTGCAGCCGGCTCTGGTGGTGCGTCGGGTGCGGGCAACGCTTCCACAGGCTCACAGCGCGAGCGCGGCACGCCTGCACCTAGCGGTGCACCACCTCCGCCTCATACTCCAGGTGGCAGCTCGTACGGAGGCGGTGCCGGTGTCTCAGCTGGGACCGCCGGCCATGCACCAGCTCTGCCTCCTGGCACCATGGCCTCGCTTGGCACGCCTCAGCGTCAGCCGCACTCGCCTGCTTTGGGTGGACCAGCTACGCCTGGTGCCACTGCGGGCGCGGGAGTGCTCAGTCACGCTTCGTTCGGCAGCAGCGGCGCTGCTAGTGGTCCTGCTGCTCAACAGGCCGGCGACCGCAGGGCGCCTGTCGAGTTCAACCACGCAATCTCATACGTTAATCGCATCAAGCAGCGCTTTTCTAATGATCCCGACACGTACAAACAATTCCTCGAGATCCTGCAGACGTATCAGAAAGAGCAGAGACCTATTGGTGATGTGAGTGAAGCCGTAGCAACCCTGGTTCACTCACGCCAAAAGCATTATTGGGACCGCGTTGCTTACGCATATGCGCCTTCTGTACTTTTATCAGGTGTATGCACAAGTTACAACGCTGTTCAACAACGACAAGGATCTCTTGGATGAATTCAAGCAATTCCTACCAGACACCTCCGCTGGTGCACCACCCAGCGGCGGCAGCCTCTTTGGCATGCTCGGCCACGCTTCGACGGGTGCGAATCAAGCTGGCGTCGCTGCTCCAACTGCGAGTGCAATGGGTCCGTCCCATGTTGGAGCTCAGATTCACGGCATGCATGGCATGATGCAAGGCATAGCACCGCCTGGCAGCGCTGCCACCGGACGCCACGATGGTGGAGTACCACCGGATTTGAACAAGAAGGCTGGAAGCGGCAGCAGAAGCAAGAAGCGAGCTGGTGGAGGGGGCGGCGTGTCAGGTCAAGGAGCGACAGGGTCTGAGCAAGCAGCTACAGGACGGGGTAGCAAGAGCAAAAAGAGCAAGCACGGGCACGCTGGGGCCAAAGTCGAGGGACACAGCCCGCCGAGAGACATGTTGCCGCCTGACGCCGCAGCTGCAGCGGCCTACAGCAACGCTCACCTCATGCATCATCAGCCTCCACCACACGCGCTGGTCTACAGCATTGATGGATCTCTCGTTCCTGCCGCCGGCCTAGGCGCTGGCATGGGCATGGGAGCAGATGCCTCGCTGGTCCCCGTCGGTCTCGGCGCCGGCGCTGCTGGTTATGGACTAGGCGCAGGAGCTGTTGCCGCTCCTCTTGCCACGACTGACGAAGTAGCATTCTTCGATCGGGTCAAGAAGCTGATCGACGATCGTGCCGTGTATCTGGAGTTTTTGAAGCTGCTCAACCTCTATACACAGGACATCATCGACATTAGGACGCTCGTCGATCGTGCCTCTTTGTTCATTGGGGGCGATCGGGAGCTTTTTGATGCTTTTCAGAGGCTGTGCGGCTACGACATGGGCAAGCATGGCTGGCTCGAAGCCGAAGACCCGATCATCGAGAATGTGCCCGCGCTGCAGCGCGAGCGCGTCGACTTGAGCAACTGCAAGACTTATGGCGCCTCGTATCGCAAGCTTCCAAAGTCAGAGATCAACCTGGCGTGCAGCGGGCGCGACCCGATGTGTTGGGAGGTCTTGAACGATGTCTGGGTCAGTCATCCTACGTGGGCGAGCGAGGGCGAGAGCTTCAATCCCCACAAGAAAAATGTCTATGAGGACGCCCTCTATCGCTCGGAGGAGGAGCGACATGAGTACGATTACCACATTGAGGTGAGCACGCACACGCTGCCCTTGATTTGATATCGAGCCTTTGTGACTGACTCCAACTTCCCTTCAGGCCAACTTGCGCACTATTGCTCTTCTGGAACCTATTGCCGCACGAATCCAGACTATGGATGCGGAAGAGCGCGCTGCGTTTCGACTAAAGCCCGGTCTTGGCGGGCAGTCCAAGAGCATCTATCAGCGCGTCATTAAGAAAGTCTACGGCCGCGAGCACGGAGTCGAGGTCATCGCCGCACTGCATGACAACCCCTGTGTTGCTGTGCCCGTAGTTTTGGCACGTCTCAAACAGAAGGACGAGGAGTGGAAACGTGCTCAGCGAGAGTGGAACAAAGTTTGGCGCGAAGTGGATGCACGAAACTACTACAAGAGTTTGGATCATCAAGGCGTGAACTTCAAAGTCAGTGACAAGAAGACAATCACTAGCAAAGCTTTTGTCGCCGAGATTGAATCTCGCCGGGCACAGCAGCAGCAGAGACGTGTCACGATCGACGCGACACTACCACGACCGCGCCCGGATCACCAACTTGCCTTTGCAATGGACGACATGGTGGTCTTGACAGATATCATCAAACTCTCCCTCAGCTTCCTAGATCGCGCGCCGTACAGCAAAGGTGATTGCGATCGCATTGAGCATCTGCTGCGCACCTTCATCCCTCTCTTGATGTGCTTAGACCAGAATGAATTCGACGACGAGATCAACGGTGGTGTGGCTGTAGACGGTCGCGACGCAGCTGGCGCGGACGACGACGCTGAAAGCCGCATCGACGACGACGCGCGCAGCGAAGTTTCTGACGCAGACAGCGCCGCTGCCAGCGGAGCGTCGTCGACTGTGAAGCGCGGAGGTAGCTCAAAGCGGCACGAAGCCGACCTCCGTCGCAAGTTGCTTCGCAATCAGGCCGAGACTTCTGGAGCTGCTCAGGCGGGTGCTGATGCCGAGCCCATCGCCGCACGAGCTTCAAGCCCTGCCATCGCTGCAGAGGTCAAGGCAGCGGCTGAAGCTCTCGACTCTGCGACAACCCCTGTCGTAGCTGGCGCCAATGCGGAGCCGCAAGATGTCTCCATGACGGATGCGAGCGACGATGTCGCAGAAGCCTCTACCGACAAGACAGGTGATGCCAAGTCGGAACAGGGAGTCATTTCTAAAGAGGGCCAAGCAAGAGATGACGCAGGTGACATCAGCTCGGACGGTCCTTCTACGTGGATGGATCAGGGCTCGCTGCAAGCATACGACTCGTCCAAAGCGAAGACGGTCCCCGCGCCAGGCTCATCCCACATCGCTAAGGCAGTTGCGTCAGGAAATGACAAAGGTGCTTCATCTCGCAAGTACAACTTTTTCTGCAGCACCTCGCACTACGTCTTCATTCGTCTCTTTCAGTTGCTCTACGCTAGGCTATCTAGGATGAAGCAGCTTGGGGAGCAAATGGCGTCGGCCCAGCCGCCAAAGAAGCGACTGAATCCCGTGGCGCTCGAACTAGGATTGCAAGACCCAACGACGGGTCCTGCGTCTGTCGTTGGCAATGCGGCAGCTTCTGCTGCTGTCAACAGAGGTAATGAAAGCACCGCAGCTGCCGTCAACGGCAATGGAGTTGTCAGCGATGGTCCAAACGGCGTCAGCGCTGCCGTTGAAGAAGACGGCTTGTCCCTATCACCACTGCGGTACTATGATACTTTGCTCGACTTGACCGAGAAGTTCTTCGATGCTGAGTTGGACAGGGTCACTTTCGAAGAGAGCGTGCGGTACATGTACGGCATAGAAGGCTACGTCGTCTTCACCCTCGACAAAGTTATTGGCTCGCTGGTCAAGACCGCACAGGTCCTCGCAACAGACAGCAAGTGCCAAGAGCTACAGTCAATTTTGGAAAGGGATCGCGCAGTAGGTGCGGCGGCGGACATGAAGGCCCAAATCGCCCGTCGTATTGCTGCAGAGGAGGTGCTCGGTAAAGACGAGCACTTGTTCCGCATGGAATGGATCAAGACCAGCAGTACGCTCCTTGTGCAGATGCTTGCCAAGGAGGACCTTACGCTCGGCGACCCGCAGACTGCTGAAGAAAGGTGGCTGCAGTATGTCTCTAGCTACGTTCTTCATGCTCCGACAGAGGGACTCTCCGTGCGCGTTCAAGCGCCCTTCTTGGACAGATCTGTCGGCGCTCATCCTGAGGACAGGTCCGAGCCTGCCGGAGCCAAGGTGATCGCTCAAAGCGGCCTTGGCATCAAGATCTGCATTACAACTTTGCGACTGTTCTACGATGACCGTGGCTACGAAGACGTCTTTGCAAGAAGACTACAACGACCTCAACTGGCACGACGAGACAAGGTCGCCAAGAAACAGAGAGGCGCTAGAAAGACGAAGCTCGATTCGTGGATCTCAGATCGACTCGCAGCAATCTCAGAGGGTTCGGCCGACAGCGCAAGCAAGCAAGGCCAAGATGTGGCCAATGCAACCGTGGCTGAAGATGCATCGAATGGCATGGACATCGATGCAACCGCTGCTCCTGAGCAAACAGCGAAGCAGGATCAAGAGGCAGTTGCACCGACCGCTGTGACCTCTGCCTCTTGATCTTGCGTATTCATTCACCCCAAGTCACCCCCACCATCATGTGCCTTTCCATACTCGTTCGGGTCTTCTGTATCAAGTTCTCCTTTTCGTCCAGAATCGCATGACCGTCATAACCGAGCCAAGTCTGCCCTGACATCATGGGCACCGTACATTGCCCGTGCTAGTGCACCTGGCACTCGAATCGAAGGGGGCCTGTCTTGTGGCTGCGCCTAGGCCATCTTCAAGCTCTCCATTCCGTCTCGACCTTCAATGAGTGTCGCACGTCCTACATTCATATTGTCGGGTCTGCAACAAGCCTTGGCCGTGCTCTTGCTAGACCTCGACCGCCGGCAAGAAGAACTGCTTAGCAGAAGAGGAAGTCAGCGTCACATGGATTCGTGCGCCCAGACCGAGGTTTCAAGCACGCACCGTCATCACGCCGCTTCCCGAGTCTTCTTCGCCTATGTAAACCTGCAGAGAGACAGCGCAGTCAGCAACTTGCAGAGCTTAGCGCGGAAACGCCCAGAGCCCACTTACGTAGAAGATGGCACAATGATTCTCGCAGATGCTGGTGATGGACTTGGTCTCTACGACGGAAGAGGACAGAAAGCGCATGAACGATTTCATGTCAAGTCGAACAGAGCGATATTCACTCTCCACTCGGCCGTGGCGCGCCTGCGTCATGATTTCGAGGTCTGGATGGTCCAAGTCGCGCCACGTCGTCTCTATCTTGACCTCGTCCTTTTCGATCGACAATTTGAGTTCGTGCGCTCGATTTGCAGACACGGTGATGGTGTCAGACAGCGGTTGCATGCGTTCAGCGACTCGTCGGATCTTGTGAAGGCGCGGTAGGTAGATGCATGCCTGTCACAAGAAGTACCGGTAAAGGGGAGACGAATCAGAAGCGGCTTGGCATCCTACGCGCGCAAGCTGAGCATCCTCTCACATCGGGCACAGGACATTCAGGCTCGCGAATGCGACTGATCTCAGCTGGTCGGAGCACCCGTATCAGCACTTCTTGAGAGATCTCAAGGCGCGCTCCGTTCACGGTGCTGTTGCCGATGGTAAAGTTGAGCAGAGGATCACGATCGCGCTTCGCTAGGCGAATGATGACGTCGACGGCGTTGATCGATGATTTCAAGGCGTGCAAGAAGGTCTCGGTGGCCACCTCGAGATTTATCTGATCGTTAAAGTTGGACTCTATGCGGAGGACGTCTGGCTTGAACAGCGCGTTTGTCATGACTTGTGACCAAATTTGGACTCCCTCGGGCGCATCAGCCCCGGTAACAATGATGTCGAAAGTGCTCTGAGAAAATCGAATGATGCATTTGTTGGCAACCTTTCCCACAGACTCTGCCGAGGGAAACAGGTCGTACTCTCAGCACTGCACCTCCCGAGGAAAGCGTGCGTGCCTGCCATGTCACGCGACACTTACGAATCATTCCATGCAACGTCTTTGAGTCGGTCAAGCTGACACGTAGACGCATCTTGGCGGAGCTGACCTGCGAGAGCAGGGCATGACACCTCTGACCACTGCTGCACGTCCAGACCGCACCTTCCAAATCGATCGAGACGGCGTTAGGAGCGCATACATGCAGCTTTCCTGAAGAATGAACGATGCCTTTGCAGTCTACGGCAGCTCCGCGTTGGGGGCACCTCAGTCCAGCGGGATCAGACGATGAGATGGCGCGAGGGTCTTGATTGCTGCGAAAGAATGCCGATGATGATGTGTTGAATCGAAATCATGACTTAGGCGACCGAGCGAGCTGCAGCGCGCGTCTCACAACAGAGGTCTCCGCGTGCGTGCATGTTGTGTGCGGGCGTACGCGTGCGTGTGCGTACGCTGCGCGCCGCCCTCACATCCCCGAGTCGTGACTTGTGACTGCACCGGCGCGACCTCAAACTGCGTACGGCAAGTCGTTTCATCAAAAAGTGCTTCCCTCAAGCACTTGGATAAGCTTTGTGCCCCAAAGAAACGGGCAGTCGTGAGTGTCGCGACTCTGATCTCGGCAAGACAGCACACGCCACAAAGTTTTCGAAATGGGTATCGCATTGCAGATCAGGAATGGCATCTCATCGCAGACCCATGGCAGCAACCAAATCCCTTCGTGGCTTGAAGCGACCCGGGTGATCAGCCGGACTGTCCTCTGGCAGCATCAAGGTCGACCAGATATCGCGAAGCTGTACGAGATCAGTGATCGTCGTATCGCCGATGCCCCGCTGGGAAACTGCTGTGTCTGCTTTGCCGTTTGAAGACTCTGCTTCAACCCATCCTTGAGTATATGCATTGCCCACAAAGGAGACGCGGTAGATCAGCCCCGACGAAGTGCCAACGACGCAGCTTTCGTGATCCTGTTCACATGACGGACTTGGATGAGCTACGCTGTCCATAGTACGTAAAGTGTTCACAGTGATCAACTCACTAAGATGATGGACATTGGATTCGCAGCGGGTTGCGCAAGAAGGTCTGCCTGCTCTTGCCATGCTCCACCGAGCGGCACCACAGTCCTCCCACCGCCCTGTTCTTCATCTTCCCTTCGGCCTTCCAATCTCAGAGTCGTCGCAAAGATGCGGCGGTCGCTACCAGCTCTGCTGCTGAATCGGCACGCGCTCACGACGCGTCTCTTGCCTGGGTCCACGCATCCTGTCGCTCCATCGGGCATGCGAACAATATCGATGACTTGGGGCGCCACGGTCAGGTTAGGCGCTATCCTGGTGCGCTTTGCCTCGCCTCCGATGTCATCGCGCGTCTCAAGAGCGGATGTGGAGGAAGGGAAAGCAGGTAATGACGGCGAAGCAGGAAATCCAGCTTTTGAGGATGCCCCAGGCGGGGTTGGCCATGGCATAGGTGACACCGTCTTGTTGAGACTGCGACGCTTGTCTGACGAAGATGTAGGCGCAGGCCGCGAAGGGGTGCCGATGGATCCTGCTCGGCTGAGCGGTTGGAGGACGCTCGGACTACGTGCTACGCCAGGCGAGCGAGACGCCGGCGCTCCGGACGCACGCCTGATCGGAGCCGAAGTCGCGGTGGTAGCATCTGATGCGTTGCTCGCCGTGGAATCTCGTCGAGAGCGACTTAAGTTGGACAGACTCGTGGAAGGCCGACCACCTGCAGTGCTCTGTGTCGAATCTTTTCGACTTCGAATTGGAGTGCTTCTTGGCGACTCCTCCTCCGCCAGGGGCTCGATGTGCTCGGACCATTCGAGGTGCACCACGGAGTCTCGACTGGCCACTGTGATCGTACGTCGGTGTGCGGCGAACCATTGTAGCATGTTCGCATCTCCGCCTAGCCCAGCCAGCTCGGCGGAGAGCGCCTTATCGTCTCCGCCCAACTTGCTTATATGGAACTGTCCGATCATCTGCTGCCTCTTGATGGAAAAGGTGCGGACGATTGCGTCGACCGTGCATGCGACGATCTTGTCGTCGTCTACGATTGACACGCCTAGCGAGACGTTTGACTGTTGGCCCCATCTGATCACCTTCTCCCCAGTACGCCAGTCCCAACAAATCACCGCCTTGTCTTGGCCTACTGTTACGAGGTGGCGCGCATTAAGCGCAAGATTTCTGATGCCTCTATTGTGACCTGTGAGCGTGTGCAAGAGCTCCCAGGTGCGCATATCCCACACCATGATTCTGCCAGTGTCGTACAAACCTGCACAGAGAATTGCACCGGGAAGAAAATCTAGACAGGCAATGGCTTTCGCTTGCAAAATCCTAGTGCATTTGCCTGTCGTGAGATCCCAGATCCGAACAGTCTGGTCATAGGAACCGGTGACCAAGGTTTGTCCCTTTCGCTTGACCGCCGTGACAAAGCCAGTATGGCCCTCGAATAAATCCACTCTTTGTGCAATGCCTCTAGCCCAATTTCGCTCACGCCAGTACAAAGCTCGCACAAGCGGCTCCCAGCCTGCAGGCTGGTCAGGAGGAATCACTGGCGTCGGATCCGCTTCAGTAAGCGCGATAGCATGGGAGCGCCAGAGCTCTGGCATCGCCGCGATTTCTAGCCATCTTTTAGACACTTGTCGGCATCGCAGTAGCTGTCACACCACGTGTGGGAATGCCATCAGAATAGTGGCGAAGGACATCCTGTGATGATTTCACTCACCTCTCGCACTTCAAGCTTCTCGAAGATCGAGGTGATTATTCGATCAGGCAGGGAGGAGATCATGTCTCTGCTGAGCCTGAGATGTCTGTCAATCAGCCGACTGAGGACGACCAAGTCTGCAGGTTCTGCAGCCGAAACCAAGATGCTGACTAGTCTGACGCGGTGTTGATGAGGCAATGAGCGAAACTGAGATTTGAGAAGCTCTTCGTCAAAGTGACCTCCGCGAGTCGTCTTGTCCTGCGCCACATTGCCATTTGGTGCAGCTTTCGGCAAGAGCATGCCGGTGTCGAATGTGGTGAGGGTGCTTGAGGATTGATCAGACTCTGGTTCTATGGGTTCTTCGTCAACTTCGCTGAACAGCACGCATGACCTCCACCCTAGGTCGTGCGCTGCACGTATATTGAGCGCACTATCATCCACGAAAAAGGACTGCTCTGCGGTGGTGCCGACGTGGGCCAAGGCCTGCAGGGGAGACGCAAAGCGGCGAGTCTGAGAGTTGCGGGGAGGCTTGGAGCTTTACAGAGCGCGTGCACTTACGGCATCGTAGTACTCCCTGTCCGGCTTTGAGACAAATGAGTCTACCGCATAGTCACAATAGATGACGCCCTCAATATATTCGTGCAGACCCAGCAGCTTAAGCACCCGCACAGCATGCTTTGGAGGGTGCGGTGCCGTGATGCCAGGGTGAGCAAAGGTTGGAGAATATGGAAGGATTTGATGCCATTGCTCACAGCAACTTACGGTCTTGTACGCGTTCGTAAGCGCCCATATCCGCGTCTTGGTACGATCCACATCGGCCAATAGTTGCTGTATTTCCGCGTCCGGTTTCAAGATGTCGTCGAGCGGCAAGCTGGCATCGCACTTGGCGTCATAATCCAACGGGTCTATCTTGTGATGCCTGACGAGCCCTTTGATAGCCAGGCCGTAAGAGCTGTAATAATGTTTGTGCAGACGCTCTGCCTCCGACTCATCCAGTCCTAGCGTCAGAAAGTAGGCTCTGATGCGCTGAGCCATTAGCTCTGCTATGCGCGATGACTTGCGGTAGAGGGTGTTGTCTGTACACCAGGACAGACCAGCCGTCATCAGCTCGCGTCAGAAGTGCGACAAGGTTACCACGCGGATATCTCGCACACGCTCACCGATGTCAAGCCAAATGACGTTTTTCGCCTTGTCCTCCTCCGACAGCTTCAATGCACTGTCCCACAGCGGCAGCACACCGACTCTTCCGAGTGCCTCTTGGTCCACGTGGCCGATGTTGGCCAAGGTGGATCCATCATTGGTGATGCTCGAGCCACCGTGTTGCAGGGACACAGCCGCATCTGAAGAGGCTTGGCCGTCGCTGCTCGTCGCTGCACCAGCGTCCTCCTTCGCTGCTTTCGTGCGTATGCTGGTCGCGCGTTGCCTCGGTCCCACGCTCGTCCTGCCACTCGGCTGTGCCGGCGATGATTTGTTGCTACCGCTCAGTCGTGAGGCAACGGATGGGGCGCTGCTATGCGCACCTCGGGACGTCGATGATGGCGTACCATTGTTCGCGTCGCTGCGCAATGCAGAGCGTCTGGGTGTAGCTGCGCTGATAGCTGAGCCAGATGACGCCCTGCTTTGGACTGGAGGCTGTCTGCTACTTCTTGTCTCTGACGCCGGCTTGGCTGTGGATGTCGAGGCTGGTGAGTCGCCCATCCTTTGCTTCTCGGTCAATTCCGTAACCAATCACGTGTGCTGCATTCCGCTCATGACTCATCAGTGAGTCAAAAGTGATGAATGGTCTCCAAGACAGCGAGCGTGGTGTCGAGTCAAGGATCGCGGGAACGCAATCATGAACGATGGTGCGAAGCGCGTGCATGGGCGTGAGCCGTAAAGTCCTGAGTCACGAGCTTCAGTAGTGAGCCCGTCGACTCGCTGCACGGACCCATCTAGAATACGTAGTCACGTGGGAACGCAAAGGTGAAACCACTCAAAAAGATACAAAGCTGCATGCTGGTTGACTCTCGACTCGGCATGATTTGACGACTTGACTTCCTTCGCGAGGCGAAGACAAAAAGCAAAGCATGAACATCGACGCACGAGGTGCTGTCTACGTCCACACTCGGATCCAGGGACACACTCGGATGCTTTGATGGCCACACAGATGTCGTGATCTAACTCGGGCTCAATAACGGTTGCTGCAAACGCTCCCTTCCAGCCAGCCGCAGGGATGGTCGTGGGACGAGCTGCACGAGGTGGTGCCTCGACGCTGCACTCTGCCTTCGGACCGAGAGGACTAGAGGCTCACAGCAAATTCAAACGTGCAACAGCGCCGGCGGAATGGCATAGAGAGGCTCACATTAGCACAAGAAGGCGTCTGATGCTGCCACCTATTCGAGGACTACCGACAGGAGCATCTGTTCCGTTGCGCCAGCCCACCCCTGCGTCCTCGCGATGGTACGCCAGCGATGCCGACCAAAGCATCGCTTCTGCAAGTCAGCAGCCTCCCACGCCGCCTCCAGCATCCACCTTCTCGGCTCTGCCCGTCACTTCGTTCAGCATCATCGCGCATATAGATCACGGAAAGAGCACACTGGCGGATAGACTTTTGGAGCTCACGGGCTGCATACCTGCCGGTCGAGGCAACAAGCAATTCTTGGACACGCTCAAGGTTGAGAGGGAGAGGGGCATCACGGTCAAGAGTCAGGCGGTCAGCATGGTCTGGAATGGGTGCTTGCTGAATCTGATAGATACGCCCGGCCACGTGGATGTGAGTCTCGTTCGCCCTTGCATGCCCTGCCCACTTGTCCTGCGCACCCTCAAGTAGTCTGCATGCTTACTTCGTCACACTTTTCAGTTCGCTTATGAAGTCAGCAGGAGCCTTTCAGCTTGTCAGGTGGCACTTCTGGTCGTCGATGCTTCTCGTGAGTGAGCGCAAGTCATCGTGTGGCGGTGCGCCGCGACAAGCCGGCCCTCTTGTCACATCGTCATCCTCGAAATGCGCATTAAGCACCACTGGCATCCTCTTCTCTGATTATCGACAGAGGGCATCCAGTCTCAAACGCTGTCTGTGCTCCGCATCGCGAGATCGCGCAACCTTCTCATCATTCCGGTCCTCAACAAGATCGATCTGCCCGCTTCAGATCCGGAACGAGTATTAGACCAACTCACGGAGTTGGGGCTTGACGTAGGGCCAGGAGGCAAAGAGGAGGCCATCAACGTCAGCGCAAAGACGGGAGCAGGCGTAGATAAAGTGCTAGAGAGACTGGTGCTGCAAGCGAGAAGGCGCGACGAAGAGCTCGCCGAACGCCAGCCTTTGAGAGCTCTAGTGTTCGACTCGTGGTACGACTCGTACAAGGGCGTTGTGGCGCTGGTGGCCATCTACGACGGTGTTCTGAGGAAGGGTGAGGAGCGCATCGGCTCTCTCCAGCAAGCGATCGGATGGACCTAGCTTACGCCATTGACCCTGTCCATCAGGAGACCGTATCTGCTCGTCTGCCACCGGAAAGCGTTACGAGATTCTGAACGCTGGTGTCAACAGCCCGACCGCAAACTCCACGAACGAGCTGCGGACGGGACAGGTCGGATGGGTGATGATGAATATGAAAGTGCTGGAGGAGGCCATGATCGGAGACACTCTCCATCACGCGAATGCTCGAGTCGAGCCTTTGGAGGGCTTCAAGCCGACTGTGCCCATGGTCTTTGCAGCTGCCTTTCCACTGGACACGACGGGTGAGTATGCGTGAGCAATCAATCTTGCCGTCGAAAGGCCTGCTACTGACCCTCCACGCCGACGCATTTGTAGATTTTCCAAAGTTGGAGGACGCCATCACTCGCTTAGCGCTCAATGATCGAAGTGTCACAGTGGCCAGAGAGTCGAGCATGGCTCTAGGCCAGGGCTGCCGTCTGGGCTTTCTTGGCACCCTACATCTCGACGTGTTCCGTCAGAGACTTGAAGACGAATACGGTCAAACGATCTTGGTCACCGCTCCAACCGTGCCTTTCAGACTCACGACCAAAGACGGGAAGCAGACACACCTCAACAATCCCACGGAATTTCCCGAAGACACGAGCAAAGGTGGCTCCTACGCGGAAATAGCCGAGCCTGTGGTGAAAGGCACGCTGATCTGCCCTGAAGAGCATGGTGAGTTGATTGCGTGAGCCTGGACTTTGCTTGCGATATCGCATCCGATTCGCAGGCAGCTGAAAATATCAGCCTCTTGCAGTGGGTCCAATGATGGAGCTTTGCGCCGAGCATCGGGGCGAAGAGCTTGACTGTGTCTTTGACGACACGTCCTACGGCGACTCTCGCGAGGTGCGCATGGTCTACCGCCTGCCTTTGGCAGAGATCGTTACAGACTTCTTTGGCAAGCTCAAGTCTCGCTCCAGTGAGTATTGCCTCACGCGGCCGAGGTAGTATCAGCATCCCTCTCTCTCGTCATTTAGCTGACGGTGTGAGCTCAACGGCTGCGCAGGCGGATTTGCCGCGTTTGAGTACGAGGATGATGGATATATGGCCTCAGATCTTGTGAAGGTGAGTGTATGCACGAAGCGGTCTCGACTGAAAGAGTCTTCACCTTACGTGGTCGCGCTTCTGCTCTAAAAAATGTCACGCAGCTTTCTTTCCTGATCAATGGTACTCCAGTGGATGCTTTGGCAAATGTCATTCATCGTTCAAAGGCCGTAGCAGCAGGTAGAGATATGGCTTCACGATTGAGAGAGAAAATTCCTCGCCAGCAATTTGAGATCGCGATTCAAGCGATCGTCGGTGCCAAGTGCGTTCTTCGCTGCGCTTGTTGATGGATGCAGGTCTTCGCCTTACCATGCCCTTCTCACTTTCCTCCTAAGGGTCATTGCGCGCGAGACGGTCAAGGCGTACAGACGAGATGTGACAGCTGGTCTGTATGGCGGGTGAGTGGCTGGCCTGGCAGCGATCCGCTTCGGGCCGTCCAGAGCTGACGCGACTTGATTGAATCAGGCACTACGAGCGCAAGCTCAAACATCTCACCAAACAAAAGTGCGTAGGCTTCACAAATACTTCGCCCCTGGCGAGATGGAATGCTTACGAAATGTCTGGCTATTTGCAGGGAAGGCAAGAAGCGCCTTCGAGAGATGAGCTTCGGACGCGTTCAAGTGCCTCAAGATGCTTTCCTCTCAGTCCTTGACACACGACCTAAGGCCAAGTGATCTCACCAAGAGATGTCATCTGATCGGTGAAGCAAGGTTATTACACGGTGATAGTCTCTTGTAGATGTACGGAGAAAGTAATTCAGAATTTCGGGAGTGTAGCGAAGAAGCGGACTAAGATTTTCAAGGTGTATGGTAATCTTGCGGAACGACGCACATCGAGGCACTCTAAAAAGCACTCTTCGTCCCAGAGAAACGTCCATGTTGTGCGGCACAAGGTGGCTCGAAGGCACTCTAAGGGGGTGCTGTTGTGTTGGGGGTACCGTTCGTGATTTGCGCGCCTGCGGCAAGGATCCCACACAGAGGTCGAGTATCAGCGCGCGTGCCTCACCTGCCATCTGCGGGCTACCCATGTTCTCACCTCTTGAACACGTGGTGCGGTATTCGTCTGGGGTGCGCGCCTTGGCGACCGCGGAGGGATGCACGCTACGGACCGAGATCAAGAGCATGCCGTCGGGTCAGCAAAGCGCTACACTACCTTGTAATCGAATGCGTACATTCAAAAGTTCTCAAACTCTTCGACTCACATCATGGCGCCAAGAAATCCGGAGAGCGCGTGGAAGTTGATGTGCTGCAAACAATGGCGAAATCGCACGAGTCAGCAAGGCGTATCCACGTTCCAGGCCGGATCTTGTCACGTACGCAGTGGAGTGCCCAGACTGGCACCGTGCGAACACGACGAGGTTGACAGAGGTTTGCACGTCAGCGAAGAGCACGCACGGACGCGAACGAACGGACGCACGCACTTCCAGGGTTGTCCAACAAAATGCGTACCACAGCCCAGGTTTGCTGAGGGAGAATCAGAGTGTCGCGGCGCACTGGATTTGCTAGAGCGTATTGGCTGCTGGTCCTGAGCGTTTGCCATTTGCTGTTGGTCATGGTGCCATTGCCACGGGCGATGATCTGGAACGTGTCTGAACGCGAGACGATAGGATCAGCGACGCGTCATGCCACAACCCGATGTTGCGCTGCTTAGCTCACTTCCGTGAACATGGACGGGATGTTGAGTCCGGTCGAGATTGTTCCAAATGATGTCGCCTACTGCGTACTTGTCATCAAACGTTTGAGTAGCATAGGTCTGCGAAGAGCATGGGAGATCAGCCGGGGTTAAGGTGCCCACATCATCGAGCTTCACCCACAATCACGGGCGTTTTGCCATCCTCCAAGGCTTGAATCTGCGCATGCAACAGCAAGTCTGGTCAGGTGGGAACAGAAAGCCATTTGGATAGCCACTGTCTAAAGCCCTTCTAGCTCACAGGTGGGTACCAGATAGGGAGCTGCGCCGAGACTCCGTTGACGGTGTCGTTGACCAGCTGGCCTGGAGCGCCGATTGTGCCAGTCCCCCCGGTCGTGGTGTTAATGACGCCAAAGTTGTTGGTGAAAACCGCGGCTGGCCCGCCTTCCACCTTGTAGGCACCGATGCGCTTCACCGGAACCAGATCCGAATCGGGTAGATCAAGACATGCCTCTGGACCAGTGTCGGCCGTCGTAGAGGTCGTCGGGCTGCCTTTAGGCACAGTTCCATTGGCATTGAGGATCTTGACCGCCAGCAAGCCGAATGGAAGCGAACCATCAGTGTACGCGTAGCATTGCGTCTGAGCTTCCGCGCGCAGCCAAAGTTGCCCCTTCGACGGGCTCTTCCAAATAGCATCGGCTCTACAAGGCGGAGGGTTGCGCCGGGAATTTCTTAGTACAATCTTCTCCACTCGCACCTATGCGTGCAGCGCTCACCTTTGTCCACCATTGACATGAAGTCGCTTCAAGCTTTTCTTCACGACTGGCGTTGCGTCGACTGCGATGAGATCCAAGTTGTACTTGTCCAGAGATACGCGAATTTGTGCATGAGAGAGAGCACCGATGAAGCGGAAACGGTAGCGGGTGCTTGGCTTGAGTGCGAGCTGAGGCCAGGGTACGTTCGAGTCGAGGGTAGCGTTGGTAAAGCGACCTCGACCATTGATCAGAATGGAGTCGTGTGGCGGTGCAGCGATGGAATTATTGTAGCCGTCAACGCTCAGCAATTGCTTTTCGAACACCGAAGCGGGTGTGTGATACCAATCTTGCAGCACTATGACGACTTCTTCGTCAAAGTCTTTGCCGCGCTTGTATGGGTCGTCGGGGCTGTGTATGACGATGGGGAATACTTGTCCCTCGGTGTATCCCAGCGCAACGTGAGAGTGTCCCCAGTAAGTGCCAAATTCCTCTGGCGCCTTGAACTCGAAAGTCTGCTTCACGCCAGGAGCAAGTGGACAATTTGTGAGGCCAGGAAGACCTGACAACGGACAAGCGGCACGGTCAGTAATCGGACGAAAGACGATGGCGTAGCGCCACCACTTACCATCGGCCCAATTGGTGCCTACTTGAGGAATGCCATGGAAGTGGGTCAGGTGGTTGCGGTCGGATTGATTCTCGATGGTGATACGAAGGGTGTCGCCAGTACTCGCTTCAATGACGGGACCTGGCATGGTACCATTGTAAGCGTATACCGTTTTGGAGACGCCATCAGGACTTGCTTCTCCATCCTTGACGATGAGGTAGTACTCGCGAACTTGAGGAGTAGCAGTGATCTTGAACTTGGGATCCAGGATGTATTGCCCGACATCTGGCTGGGTTACAGCATCAGCGCGTGCAGCCAGCTTTGAGTGTGCTGCAGAACCATAGGAGTGTCTACGTGAAAGGTTGCTCGAGACGTGCGGGCTCTGCCACGGTGGCGATGGGTGGGCGATCGTCGGAACGACGAAGCCCAAAAGAGTGAGCGTGGGCAGGGGGAACTTCATCCTGTCGTTGGAATGCGAATAGTTGCAAGAGGAGTCTGCTCTTAGGGTTCAATGTCGGGTGTTGCGCGTCTACGAGAGTGAGAGGTCAAAGGTCTGTGCAGCAGAAGGAGGAGCAGGATCAAGCCCGAAGAATGGGACTTCTTATAGGAGCAAAAAGGGAGCGGCTGGCACGAGAGCCATTTTGGCTCAGCCAAGCCACGCAGGGCCTTTGACACGACTGTATGCTCTAGACGACTGTATGCTCTTGCTGCCCGCCAAGTCGTTACTTGTGTCTGGATTCAGGTCGAGTGATGGCGAGCTGAGCGCGAATGATTACACAACCAGCCCCAAAAATCCGCGGTAGCAAGGCGCAGTCCTCCGTAGATCGCAGCGACGACCTTCACTCACGAGTTGGTGGACATGCTTTGCAAGAAGCACTTGTTCGGCTGGCTACGGGAGGCTGAGTAGTGCTGGGAGCAAAGGTCCGGTCCACTAGTGTCAGAGCAATCAAGAGTACGCAAACATCGGAATTGCGAAACAAGCAACGATTCGGGTGATGTGTGGCCCCCCCACGCCGTGGCGTAGGACAAGTCCGACGTTGGTGATGCGAGAGAGTGGGAACGGTGAGCAACATCATGGCCCAGCTTGTCGCTTCTTTGCCGAGCGCTCGAGATGGCGGGGTGCAAGCTTCATCCCGATCGAGCACCGGCGGCAGTGGCAAGTGCTAGACTGAACATAGCTTTGCCCTCATGCAAAGGCGCTGATGCGGTGTAGAGTGCGCTAGCCATCAGCCATTGCTTGGCGTGGTGCATGCTGAAAGAAGGAATCACGAATGCATACACCAGAGATGCGCCGAGTGATGCTGTATGGCTCCATGGCTATACGGCTCATCTGCGTGCAGCAAGGATACAGCACGCATGCTGTCATGATGAAGAATGGCTGACTGACCTGGGCGCCCATCAGCCAACACATCGCCGGCGGAATGCCGTCATGCAATCGCCAGGGTTCCTCTTCGCTCCGCAGGCTTGAATGTTCGATGTCTTGCATGCCCGCATTGCTTTGAATAACTGCAACCGAAAGCCATGCTCTCGGGTGGGTCAATCGTGCTTGCTCGATCAAACTCTCGTGCTCGTCCACCTTGTCCAGTCGCAGAATATAATGTGAATATTAGATTTGCGCGACAGGCACGGAAGCCACAAGTTGATCGAGCGACGAACCCCGGTTGTTGAATGAAACAGGTTGATCTTTCTGCATGGCTGAAGCGACGGCGGTCTTCCTGTCGTCATGATTCAAGATTGATGAGACTCAGCTCCACTCCGTCGAGAGTCGTGAGTGGTGAGTGGTGAGTACAACACACTCGTCATCGATGGCAGTCCTGAGCGCAATGCGACGCAAAACAGTTAAGGCTGGGATTCTTGATTATCCTCGATCCTGCTGCTGCGCGGGGCTGCAGCCGACACGCGCAAGCTGCCCGAACCGCACCGTTGATGCTGCCCCATAATTCATTGATTCCGAGCGGCCGTTGCTGCTCATCTCAGTCGCGAGTGTCGGGTCGCCATGAGCTCGGCGCCGATTAAGCGCTTGCTCATTGCGGACGTTACCACTTCTTTGTATGATTACATGAGATCGTAGTAGGGTCCGAGTCTTCTGCGTAGCATCCATCCTGCATGCTCACGCGCACACGCGGGGGGCGGGAAAGAGGCTGGCTGCAGCATGAGCATGCAAGACCATCAGCCGCGACGCACCGCGCGCGTAGGCTGCATGGAGATGGTGCGCGTGGGCGCGCTTCTGATCGATGGAGTCAAGAGTCTGAGTCGAGCACGTTGATTGATCCACAGATTGCTATCGAAACATGGTGCTCCGCGAACACGCGATATTCAATGGTGCAGCCATACAGCACCATCAGCTGCAAGCAGCAAGTCGTGCGTCTGTCGCGAGTGCTGTCAAGTCTTGAAGGCTGCATGCCTGTCTGACCCGATGTGACCTCAAATTTCACGATCAAGAATAGGCAGCAGCAGGTACGCAATATGTTCCAGCCATGCAGGCCGGAGTCCTTCTCCGGCCGCGGCGTCGTCCAACTTCGGGGAGGCGCCGGACCCACGGCAGATCATATACGATCTGAAAGTATGTATATAGCACTCGATCAAGGCGAAGGGGGTCCGTGGTGCATATTGTTGGCAAAGCTGTATACAGCAGCTATAGCTACCGCAGCAGCAGCCCACAAGCACATCGCAAGCAAATATGGATGAAGGGTCCGTCGGCATGCAGGCGAGCCAAGAAAAAACAATCGTGAATCTTGAATCTTGAATCAGCCCAATCATCAGCCGTCACCTGCTCAGCCTGCGCTGGATCGTGCTGCAAGTCCGCAATCTCTCATGCACAGTCTCCCTCTGCTTGCTTGCTTGCTTGTTCAGCCAACGGAGAAGATGCATCTCCGCCTTTTGATGCGGTTGCGCGTGAATTGCTCTCGCAGATTCTCGAGATTGTGCAGTTGACTCGGAATTGTTCCGCACGTGCTGTTGTACCAGCACATTCGTGATTCACGTTGCGGTGCCTGAGCGTGAGAGCCTCGGGTGAGAGGGGGCGTTCTCTGGCTCAGACAGCTGCATCCTCGGGTCACGTAGTCGTAGCGGAGATCGGTCATAGGAAGGACTCGTGAGGACCAAGATACAGAACCGCAGATTTGAACTTTGCCATTCGTCTATGGGGTCTCTCAACAACGGCCTTGCATTACCCTTGCTGGTCTCGAATTGTTCCATCAAGACTTGCCCACGCAGATGCTTGGCTGGCAAGAGTCGGGTCAAACTTGAGAGTCAGTGATGCCGAAAGAGCGACCCTAGTCTCACTGATCCGGCTCGACCGGCACGTGCTGTGCGAAGGACACGCGGTGTGGCAGACGGCTTCTGAGAATTGCGCAAGACTTGCTTTGGTTTGCAGCGACTACTGAGGTGACGATGAGGCGGAAGTCGGGCAGTGAGAGAGCGATAATGGTACATATATGCGCAGAAATTATGAATCGAGGTGGACAACAGCGGCGCTGTCTAGGAACACGAAGAGATACTGGGTGGCTTCGGTGCAGCACGCAGCAGGAGCTCGCCGCTTACCGATGGATAGACGAAGGAGCGCCAGTGTCCTCGATTCGCTCTACTCGATCGAGATCGTCGTCATGGCTGGCTGTGATGGCTGACAGCAGGGCGTCGTCTCCGCTCGCAACTCCAAACCTATTTACGGTAGTGTCGACATCCAGGCCGGCCATTTGTAAGGCGAGCGCACGTGCAGCCGGAGACAGAACTGGCGCTCCACCTCTGGCTTCGGTCTCAGATTGACCAGGACTCTCTCTCAATGAACCCTTGGAGCTGCTCCGTCCTCTTTGTCTCGGGAGTGCGTCTCGCAATTTTGAAAAGCTGCCACCTTTGGTACGAGAACGCTTGGGTCGGGCGTCTGCATCTGTCACAGGAGTATCTAGCATCGCTGCAAAGGTCAGGCTGCCAGAGCTGGCCTTTTCGCTGGCTGAGCTGTTGCCCACGTGTGTGGTAGTCCGGCTCAGGTGAGCTCCTTCGCTATGTGCGCTTGACTCGGCTTGCGCGGGGGACGCGTTGGAGGTAGAGCCCAAGTCCAGCGTCAAATGTCTGGGCCTGCTGTGAGAGGGAGATTGACTTGTGCTGCCATTGACTGGAGGAGATTGAGGAGTGAGAGCAGCTGTTGGATCGATCACGAAGGACCCTTCCCATGACTTGCGCCCTTCTCGCAGCACGCGCTCGACCAGCGAGCGATTGCGATCCGCGGTGCTGCCGCGGCCCCTTCCATAAACAGCTTCCGCTTCCACGAGCACGGTTCGCTGACCTAATATGGCCATGAGTGGAGCATACAGCGGGATGAGAGCCTACACAAATCGTAGAGGTGTAAGTTCCGCACGTGTCAAGAACGAGACTGCGAACGATGACTGACCTTGGCGTGAATCCAGTTGGAAATCTCTAAGGCAAAGTTGATGAGATTGAAAGCGGATGCGACGAATAGGTAGATCAGTCCGCTAGTGATCAGGCGTCCAAGCAATGGTGTCATGGTCGCCCATTGGCTGCGTAGCTTCTTTGCCAGAATCCAGGGACTACAAAGATCGCGTGCGCGTACTGTGTGCTCCTCGGGGCCACCACTCTGGCTGAGCTCAAGGAGCTTCCAAAGTGACAGCCCAACAGTGATGCCGTCGAAGATCAAGGCGGTCACATAGAACCAAGCCAGCGTGTTTGGAATGCCGGGCTTGGCTACGGGCATGCATGCACCGGTCGGCAAAAGCTTCTGTCCGCTGTACCAGAGCAGAGCGAAGCTCGAGCCGATCTGAGCCAAGAATAGAGCCAGCAGTCCCCACTTGATTTTGGGCGCCCAGCCCCAAATTGCGCAGGTCCGCCAGCTGAAGATGGCAGCAACGGCCGCTTGTACAGGCACGATGGTCAATTGCTGATGCAGCAGACAGCCTTTTGGATCGTTTGAGAAGTCGTTGAAAGCGCTGTATGCCGGCAAGACCAGTGCAGGTATGGCGAGATACCTCACAGCGGCGAAGAGAATAACTTGAGGAGACAGGAGCTTACGATGCCGATAGAGAGACCATTCTTGCGGAATGGTACAGAAGAATTCCCACGCATACAGAGTCAAGGACGCTACCGCAACGTCGTGTATGACTCTCTGCCTCATCGATGGGATGGAAGGACGTTAGGCAGCCGCATTCTTTGTATCCGCGCGGATCGACGAAACGTAGTTTCTTCATGCAGATCACCACTCACCTGTTGATCCAAGAAATTTGCAAACGAGATTGGTCTACCTCCATCCTCGAACGATGTGCCATTGCCAAAGCCATCTGGCGCCGTGATGGTGACATTGCCGCTCTTGACGGCAGCAAACAACCTTATAGCATCGTGGACAAAAGATGCGTGTGGGTCTTGGTCGACCACGTGCTCGTTGTGGGACATGTTGAGGCGCCTTAGCCCTTGACGAGCTACGAACGATGACCTTTCGATCGCTGGCGGCCTGCTACACCTGGCAAAGTGACGAGGTGAAGAGTGAGATCGTCAATGCTGGGTGTTGCTTCAGCTTCAGGTCATCAAGGGCACGCTGGCGCTGAGAGATTTGCTGTGAGACGATGCGTGGTGGAGTGGTGCAGGTGCGCCTCTTGTGGAACGCTTGCACTTTGCCCGCGTGATGAGGTGAGGTGGGCGGAGCACGAGGTGATACGAAAGATTCTTTCTGAACGAGCTGAAAGTGGAGATGGGAGCGAGTGCCGTGGGGACTGGCTGCCAGACCTCGCTTCTATCGTGGACTGAAGATGCTGTCAGGGGTCACGATGTATGGTGACAAGGGTGGATGGCGATTCGTAGTTTCTGCGATGCGGGTGCGATTCAACACCGCAATGCTGCTTAGGCCCGTCATCAACCACCATACGCGGCGGAGCGCCCACGCGCTGAGCGGCAGCAGCAGACTTTCGGGGTCAGCTTGGCTGGGCCATCATGCAGCGGAATCAGGCCAGCAGCAGCAGGGAATGCAACAGCGGCAAGGGTCGCTGCAGTGGCCTCCATTCACGTTTGACTGCAGCAGTGCAGGCATGGCCTCGACCAACCTCCAAATGTCCGCAGTTATTATGCGCCTCATTGAAACACTCACGACTGCTGCACTCGACTCACCGCGCATACTTTGACTGCTGTATGCAACGCGGCCCAAACGACTTGGCTGAAATTTTGAGTCGCCGGTGAGCGGCGGGGCGAGCGAGCAGAAGAAAGAGCGTCTTTTAATCTTGATGGCTGTACGAGCGGCTCGATATACAGTAGCAGGTGCAGCTATATTCAGGGTGTCTGCACTGACAACTTTGTAACTTGCTCCCGATTCGTGATTCAAACATTCGTGTTTCAGATTCAGATTCAAGATTCAAGATTATTGGTAATTTTCATCAAGCGATCATCATTTTTGACTTTCAGTCTGATGAGATGTCTATATATACAGCTCTCACATCATGCTTCGGAAGACGTCTTTTGCGCGCCCCCGGCCACCGACAACGCTGCCAATTCGACCAACCCCTCCCCCTTCTTCTCACCGAGCTCCGCTCCCAAGGCTGCTCAGCGATGGGTCTTCGTGATGTACATGGCCACAGCGATGCGGTGCCTCCTGACGACTGCATTTGTGATCCACGACCAGGATGCTGACACCCCAAGTCGAGTATCGTGACTTCGACCCGTCTTGCCTGAGCTTCGGATCAGAGCGAGTTGAATACTGTTCTTGAGTCAGTCTGGAAGTACGCTCCTTGACCCCGGCCATTCAAAACGAGTCCTTGATTCTCAAAATTCTGGTCTGTGGTGATCAAAGCGCGCCGACTTTTCCGGTAGTGCTGCATGAGCCATCAGCCCCATCATATGTAGCTAGCTATACGACACCTTGCTCCCGATGACCCCTCAGCCTTCATTACCGCGTGTGTGAGTACTGTTACTGCGACTACTCTTGACTCCCGTCTACTGCTATATTCCTACTGTGCCCAAAGTATATGAAGTAATACACACGACGCTCCTCCATGCACCTGCCATTGCGCACGCAAGGCATACACATCAGCGGTGCTACCAAGCATGCAGCAGCACAGACAAGCACGAAGAGGAAGAGTTTCAGGAACGGTGCCAAGCCTCCGCGCAAACCGTTCCGCCCCGCCGCCCGATCCAGCAGCTGCTGCACGGTCTCAATTCAGTGTTTTGCCAACACGCGGGACCGCACAGGCTGCAGCAAGAGTCAAGACTTTTGCCGCGAGTCGAGTCGCCTCGCGTCGATGGTGGTCGCTGCAGCACAGCAATCGGCTCATGCGCAGCTCGCAGTCAGATGAGTCGTCTCGAGTCTATTCTAGGATGTCCAAAGGAAGAGAGAAGCTGCATCTCACTCGTGACTGCTATACAGTCCTGTGGTAAGCACTTTCGCACCAGTAACGTGCATACTAAAGCTTTGTCCACTTTGACTGCACGCCGATGTAGCTCAGGTTGGAAGACTTGTCCCGCCAAACTGTCTCGCTTGTGCGAAGGGACGTGGCGCGCAAAGATGCCTGGTCCATCACGTTTGGCGATGAACGCACAAGAAACGACGTGCTGCCTCATCGCGATTCGTGTCACTTACAACCACAACGCGAGCATCATGACAACAGCTCGGATGAGCACTGCTCTCACGCAGGTCAGTACGGAACACGGCTTGGCGCACGGGCGAAAGGCCGCGAGGCAAAGGGCATCTCTTAGCAGGAAGGCTATAGCTCGCCCATGTCTCTGAGCTCAATGATCTGCTCGGTCTTGGCTTCCACTTGCTCCCAAACCTCATCGGCGCTGTTCCAATCTGCGCTGATCTCGCAGATGTTTCCTTGATCTCTGTACTGCTTGATGAGCGGCTCGAGTTGGTCCAGCTGCTCCTTGAATGCCTTCTTGCGCTGCTCGTCTGGATTGTGTCGCTTGATGTAGTCGTCGAGCGGCAGATCGAAATACAGCAAGCAAAAGATCTTGCCGTCATCCTTCAATGCCTCGCTTTCTATCCGTCGAGCTTCTTCCAAGCTTCGCGGATAGCCATCCAGGATATAGCGCTTGCCCTTCTCCAGAGACGAGGACGCAGGAATTTCAGACAAGATGGAGAACTCGGGCCAGCGCTTTGCAAGTCTTTTTGCATGCGTCGTCTTGCCGCTGCCCTGCGGTCCCACTAGGCAAAGCAAGGTCGCTTCATGCTTCCACTTGTCCGAACTGCCTTGGCCTTCGTCACTGTGGATCGGATGAGATATAGAGAACACCAGCCCGCTCAGAGCAATGAGAGCCAGGCCACCGATCGTCGTTGCCGCCCGCAATCCTGGAGCAACTCTCGAGTGTTGGCTCCGACTGCCTGACGAACTGAAACACCTTGCCTGACCAATAGTTGAAGGATGGTGGCCTACAGGTCGGTGTGTTGCGCCAGCTGGAGATAGTACTGCACGATGAGCGTAGCGAGCGCCAAGGCGTTCAGGAGCCGAAGCGCCCTGAAGACGGCATCCCAGGTGATGGGCGAAGCGAGACGATGTGAACATGATTATAGCTTTGCAAGAATTCGGCAAGAAAAAGCGAGCCTACTACTACTGTGGGCGAAACCCTTGGCTGGTGTTCCCCCAATTCTCAGCTTACTGACAGGTCCCACCGTCCACAATATCCAAAAAGCGATGTGATGCGCTTGCAAGCCCTAGTAGGAGGCGATTTCTACGATCAATCTTTGACCTTGGCGCGGATGATGTCAAGAGCGGCAGGGGCAGTCGTTCGCGGGTGGTGCAAAGCAACGCGCAGATGCGAGCCCTCGAGCGTGCAACACTCACACTGTCTATAGCGAGCCAAGAATTTAGACTGGGCGCGGAGCGGACACTTAGGTCTTGGTAGCGGTGCTGCTTTTCATGTTCGTTCAGACTCACGATTCACGATTCACGATTGGGTAAGCCACATGCGTCGCCTAGTTTCAGTTTTGCCTGCGCCGATCAGTCTGTGCAGCTTATTCAAGCGACGGATGCGCTCGAAGCGCAAAGCGTGCAGCCCGGCAGCCACACGCGCTGTTCGATGATTCACATTCACGAACACAATTTTGAATCACGAAAGTAGGTATACGGCGTCGGGCGGTTAGCGCAGGGTCCGAATCGAGACTGATCCCGCTTTCAGCTGTGCGTGCATCTCGCTCGCTATACCCGATGATTCCCTCCTCCTCCTCCTCCTACTCGACATCAGAGACGCCGCATCCTTTCCGTTTCCGGGCGGTGCGCACGAATCGTGAAGGGTGTCCGAGAATTTAAGACGCGTCGGCCGAGGTGGTCGAGGAGGATCCGACGGCCATCGATTTGCTTGCTTGTATTCCGTACATGTCAACCACCATGAGCCGAGCACACGAGAGCTGGCATGACAGCAGCACCTTTTGATATGTCGGCATTTGATTCAATCGCCTAATTCTGCCGATGCTGGGGTGTGGTGATGCCGTAAAAAATAAAGGCGGACGTAAGCTCAATTAAGCTCCCGCCTTGCTCACGATGACGTCGCATGCGTTCGGAGGGTCGGGCGCCGAGAAGGCGGCAGCAGCTAGCATGAATCAACGCGTCGCTGCTGATATTTGATTACAACGCGACAAGCTCGCTTCAAATCTGCGTCCTGCTGCTCTATATATCTTGTATGACACTTAGATCAATCCCGTCGCAACCGTTGTCGCGTGTTTTCGCGTGCCGTTGCATGAGACGACGCAAATTCGAAAGTGGAGTCAGTGAGTGATCGTAGCGTATGCTGCTGCAGCATGTGTATAGGCGCGCCGGCCGCGGAGATGCTCTCCCGCGCGGCGGTCTGACTCTGTTGTGCTGCTGTGGACGAGCTGATGGATGCTGTGTGCTGTGCTGGTGGTGGAGCGAAAAGTCTTCGAGAGTCACGGCCGGCCTCTTTTGTCGAGCGTGCGTCATAGGCTGGCCTTGGCCCTGCGCAGCCACTCTGAGTCAAGGCGACGGGATGTGAACATCGTAACCCCGCTCGTCTTGACATCGCACATAAAGGTGCACATTCACCGGTGCCAAACCTTCTCTTCGCTCACCACCTCTTCCTCAAGCACAAACAGTCTCTTGCCGAATCGCTTTCACCCATCAAGCAGTCTTGGCCAGTAGCTGACTCCTCCGCAATCTGAACTCAACATGGTGTCTGGCGCAGTCATCCGCAGGGGCCACCCCGTCACCTTCATCTTTGTCGCTGTCATCAGCTTCATCGTGGCAGTCATTGCCAGCACTCTGACCACCAACTACAACAACGATGGGGGTCAGACTGCGCACCTGACTGGAAGTGTGAGGTACCTCACCTTTGTTGGCTGGTTCAACTTCCTCGCTGCGATTGTCTTGGTGAGTGAAGTGCATACAGCGGGCGGCGCAGGCTGCGGCCGTACTGCCGGACGCAATGATCGACGACGATGCCCGAAACTTCAAGCTCGGCCACTGACATTCTCTCCTTCCTTGCACCTTCCTGCTGTTGCACAGACTGTGCTCTTCCTCACAGGCAAGGGCGGCATCCTCACCTCAGTGGCTGGGCACGCTATCCTCGTCTTCTGGATGTTCCTTTTCCAGCTGGCCGGAGCTGGCACCATCACAGATGCCCTAGGCGGAGGGGTAAACTGCTCTAATGCGGACCTGCTCAGGTACTGCGTCTCCCTCGAAGCTCTGATGGCCTTTTCATGGATCTCAACGTGAGTAGGCGCTTCGCATCGGATGACCTTTATCTTACACGCCTCCTCGCTCGCTACTCTGCTCTCATCTAGGATTGCGCTATTCTTTGCGCTCATCGTTATCGGCATTGTTGGCGCCGGTGCTATCCGTGGTGGCAGGGGTACCAAGGAAACCCTTGGTGCCTAAGCGCTGCAAGTCGGCAAATAGGAAGCCTCCTCGCGCTATCTTGCAGAGGATCTAGGCTCCAAGATACCCAAGCAGTCCACACGACTCGCATTCATCTTCGTTGTATCTCTTTCTCTCTTCTCTTCCATTTACGTGCCTATGTGGGTCGTTACGCCACGCCTCCTATAGCAAGACCGCCATCGAGAAGAGAGCCTTGCTGCAAGTTTCGAACCCCTCTGAGCCTTGTCAGCCCAGAGCACCGTCTACTGTTAATGTGTATGTCTTCTAGCTGCTGTTCAGTCTCTTTTCGACCGGTCTGCTAAAGGAACGCTGGGGCGTGGCATTGTAGGTTGCTCCGGCGAACATGCCCAGTCTTGGAGGGGCCATCATGACGGACTTAGCAGCGGTTCGGGACCCAAGTCAGCACCTTGTCGTGGTACGAGTCACATCGGTTGAATAGCCTCGACAATCACAATGGTCTCCTTGAATGATGGTATTAGCGCCCTGCATCCCATCGCTTGAGCGTACTCCAGGAAAAGGGTTTGCAAAGATCAGACAGACGCAGGACCTCGTTACTTGCGGTAGGCAATCAGGGATCGACTTATCTCCAATAAGGATGCCAGCGTCAGGGCGTGGGCTTTGGCCTCAAAGACGGGTATTGCGGATTCGCCCCCCGCTGAGCACGCCTGACGTGTGTGTGCTCTCTGTGAGCAAGAGAAGAGGCCCAAGCTTAGTAGACGAAACTGATGCGACGCACTGAGCACCCTCGGCCTCTGCCTCGAGCAACGATCAGGATCTTGCTTTGGCGGAATGCAATTGTGAATGGTAAGGTCCACCACCGGCAAGACCGCAGTCACTGCATTTCACACGCCACACGAGCCCTCCTGCCTTGCCACCACCAATATGAATGCCGTGGGCTCTGCTTCTCGATCGCTCGACGGTCTAAGGCAGCGTTGGGCGTCGCAAGGCACGTCATCACGCGAAAGGTGGCAGCTTTAGTCACCGGAGGGGCCCAAGCGTCAGACAAGTGCGCACGACCCCACCATTCGAGAGACGATGGATGGAGGCTTGTGCGCAATCACCGCGCGCAAATCGCAGCGAAGAGCTCCACCACCACCACGATGTGGCTCCTCGATCGCAAAGTACAGCATTATGAAGCTCTGTCGAGGTTCTCAGTGGTCACGCTCGACCCATCTCGTCAGGCCTCAAAAGCAGTGCCGGCCACGTCAGATTTTGCGACACCGAGCGGGCTCGAAACTATGCGCCTTAAGCGAGAGCGTCACGACTGGCTTCGTCCTTCTCCTTCCCCCATCATCCCAATCCCATCCCCCTTACACACTCGCTGATATCCATCCTGTCCCGTCTCCCCTACCACCCCTTGACAGCAGCCCGGCGCTGTTCGTAGAATCATTCCACTCAAGTCTAGACAACATTAACGACGACCGACGTTAGCGAGTTCTGATTAATATCGACGAAACGAAAAAAAAAAAAAGACTTCACGTTGCTTGTAGCCCTTGACTCGTCACCCTGCGCCTATCGACATCCGAGACTAGAGTCAGCCATCCACCAGCTTCATTCGAAGAACACGACATGTCTTGCCAACTTCCACCAGAGATTGTAGCATTCATCTTCAAGCTTGCCTTGCATGGTCCAGATGCCACCGCTTGTGCCTTGACATTGGCGCCGGTGTGCCGAGCATGCCTTCCCGATGCGTGAGTCGATGCCTCTTCCATACATCTCAATACTTGCGAACGATGCTGATGATGCACCCGCATGACCGCTACAGCCGTGAAGCACTGTATCATACGCCCAACCTCACTCGACACAACATTGCACGTTTCTTGGAGACGATGACTGGCTCGGTCATCGGCGAACCGGCGCCCCACAAATTGGTCCGCAGATTGGTCTTTTGCACCACTACGATGCAAGCGTCGGAGCGACGACTGGCAAGACGACGGTCAGAGCTTGGTAGATATGCAGGTTCTGCTTCCCTCAGGAGTGCCGCTGTATCGACCGGCGCCAATGCCGTTGCCAACATTCACGACAGTCATAACCATCCGAGCCTTCGACAAGTCCTCGCAACTCTCATTTGTTGCAAGCATACGCTCGAAGAGCTCATGCTTGACCTCACCTGCTCCGCGGTGGCTTGTTCCTGGACGCACTCGCTCAACGATGACCTCTCCGAGTTTGAACATGAGCTGGCTTCGCTCTCCAAGCTGCGCGAACTGTCTATTCGCTCGCCCAAGGGTTGTGAGTCCAGAAGTGAAAACGTGCTCGCCATTATTGCTGACCCTCACTACCCTGTCGATTGCTCGCTATAGACATTCCACCTGGGGCGCGCCGACTGTTGCGAGCCGGTCTGGGACGCAACGAGGCGCTGCACAAGCTGAACCTCTTTTGGACTCATCCCGGCCCTCTGGAAGCCAACACGCAATCGCTGCGCGAGACACTCTCGGCGTGTCCTCATCTGACAACTCTGCGCGTCTTGAGTGCCGAGCAGGACTCGGAGCAAGACGTCGAACATCGATCCGCATCTCCGTACCCAGAGGAAGCGCAGCATGGTACTTCGTCGTTTGGTGATCTGCAAGATGGCCACTCCATGTGGCATCAACGCTACGCCGATCGACGAACTTCGCGTGTGATCGATCTGGCGCAAGGAGTCGCTCCTGATAGTCCAGAGGCCGAATTGAACGCTTCAGCTGTCAGTGCGGCCGTACTGAGCGACATCGATAATACCGCCCTCGATGTTCGACCATTGATGCGACGGCCATCCGTCAGCCCACGCGAAAGCCAGACTTCACAAGACGCTGCGTGGGCGATCGGCCGTTCCGTAAGCCAAAACTCGCTAGGTCTGACGCTGGACGGAAGCTGGGAGCTTCCCGATGCTGGTCAGACAGAGGATTCGATGCGCACCACTATCGATGAAGATATTACGGTCCAGTGGAACGCTCCAGAAGTCAGCGATCGACCGGATGAATCTGTGCCCGCCGCTTTTGTGTCCCGACAAGCACCGCATCCCGTTCTGCGAAGGCGGCGCATGTCGGTACGCTCCTGCAGGTCGACATCGTCGTCGCACGCCTCCTCGCAAGGTCCAGAAGCTTTTGGAATGGCCAAGCGAAGATCGCGAGAACCGAGCTTCTCGTCGGATCCAGTCTTTGAAGCGCATGTGAATGCTGTCGCATGCCGAGCAGCTCGTAGCATCGGCCGACAACGCAGCCTGGAAATCTCCAGCCATATCTTGCGCAGTAGACCTGTCGATGCGCGAGGGAGGTCATACGGCCTTAGCAGGAGCGACCCTTCGCTGCGCGGGAGGTGCCGAGCGTGCTCCGCGAGCACTGATCACGAATGGGATGCCCTCGTCGGTACCTTGCTCCTGGAAAACGCTCCTGCTCCACCAGCGGTGCCTTGAGGGAGCCACTCAGAAGTTTATTTTTCTCGCCGATAAGTTTCACCGCTAATACCTCTGCGTCGCTTAATGTCTCGACTAATCGCGCGTGCCTCTGCGATGGCCGCGCCCCTCAATAACTACAACCTCCCCTCTCCACCCTTTGCTGTAGCAACCTGACCTTGCTAATATCCTGGCGCTGGCGTCGCGTACTGCATGTCAACGTGATGCGCCCTTACAATGGCGCCAACAACGGCCTCGATGGCCGCTGCCCTCTTTAATCTGATGCTATACAGCAACATAATGCGTGCGCGGCTTGAGCCGTCGCCGAGTGGATGATGTTCATGAATCGAGTCCGATCGCTTGCCATCCTTGCTTTCTCTCTTGCTGCAACCTGTCCCTGGCCTCTGCGCAGGCTTCTGCAGCGACGTTACCGAATTCGCTGGGATCTTCAGCCACATACGCTTGGAATTCATCCACCCATACGCTCTCCGCATAACCTCTGAGCTGGAGATCGTGCTGGATGATAGATTTGGCTTTGCGGGGCAAGTCATCCCATGCGCGTTGAGCTGCTGATGCGAATGACGGCACCAGGTGAAAGAGGGCGTGATTTTGCTCGTGAGTTAAGGAAGAGGCGGCGAATCGCTGCAGAACGCTGACGAGGTACCGAAAAGGGCTGTTGCTCTGCTCCACCAGCGCTTCGAGGGAGTGCAATTGTCGCAGAACGGCGCATTCTGTGGGATTGCAGTACGATTCCCACCACGGCATTTCACTTGTGCTTGAAGAAGCGCCTTCGAATGTCTCTGAAGGGTCGACCTGCTGAGTATCGCCATCGCCGTGGCGTCTCCTCATTGCTGCAAGCCACTGTCGCACAGAGTCGAGTGGCAAGTTGAATGCTTGGTAGTTGCGACATAAGCGCGCATTGCTCGCCTCCTCAAGATCCAGATACACGCCTTTGGGCGCGCCAGCCCCTTCGTAAAACGCTTCCATGCGAGCCAATGCAGCGTGTTGATGACTCGCCTCTTGAAAGACGAGCGTCAAGAGCGGAGTGCCGTGTCCACGCAGCGTGAACAGCTCGTTGCCTGTCTGGAGAGGAGATGAGGAGAGAGGGGAGAGAGAGGAAGAAGCAACTGCAGGCGGTTGCTGATGAGAACCTCTGGGAGTGCCCGCCTTTGCCTTGCTGCCTCCTCCACGGTGACGACGAGGCGGGCCCATCGCTGCTGTGAGTGAAGCTGCGTGCTGGGCTTTGAACTGAGGAAAGGTCCATCGCGGATATGTCAAGGCGGACAGCTGGATGGCGCTTTGCTATGGGCTGATCGAGGTTCAGCTCAGGGTCGCCCTGCCAGACTGCTTTCACGTGACGCGTATCACAGCCGACGTCGGTTGCAGTAGGGGTGGAGGCGCGCATCCCCTCTCACTAATCAAATTCACCATTCACCACGACTGCCCAACGTCGACCACCTTCGACAGGACGGGGCTTCTGATGAGGTGCTCGAGGCAGCATCGCTCGCATCACTTCGACGCCAGAGCCTCAACGATTATCGCATTCATGACAGTCGGCTTGGACTGTGATTGCACTGCACGCAGCTAAGACAGATCAGAGAGCTTGAATCCCGCGCCCAGCCTGCGCATATCGCGTATCCGATCGCAAGAAGAAGCCTGTACGCAAAAGTGGCCGCCTGAATCCATCTTGCCGCTCTCCGCGTCTGGATAAGGGCAGCGAATCTACAGCGTACGCAGCGTAGTCGTGGTGGTCAGTGCAAGAGGCGGCGAGCCTGCTGGTCTCAGGCAGCACGCTCCGGGACTCACTTGTTGTGGGAAGGGGCATGGACAGTGGGAGGGCGAGGGAACGCAGGAAAGGGTGCGAGGGCAGAGGAAGGATGTGCAGGTGGCTGAGCATGTCGAAGGCGTGCGCGAGCAGAGAAGCTTGTCAGATCGATGAGGCGCAGGGCGGGTCGGCCATGGCATTCCGCAGAGACTGACTCACCCGCTTCTACTCGCGCTTCGAACCAATTCGCATCGCCAGTCTGCGGGCAGAGATGAAAGTAATTGGAAAGTGAGGATCAAACCCAGCCTCGGCTACCTTTGCGTGCTGCGTGCTGCGTCACACACTCACAGGTGGAGCCTCTTGTTCTCTGACCTGCCCATCACCTCCGCCAGTGAAGAATTGCTGAAAGAACTGAGCTGATGTTGGCAGGACGCTTGCAAGGAGGATTGCGGCGCACAGGGAGAGCGCGATCAGTCTTGAGGATGCGTGGCGCATGGCTGGGCTGTAACGATGGCTCAAATGATGACGATGATGGCCTAAAAGCTGCACATTCACGATTGCCGGAAGGTGCGATGGGTGCGATGCTGGTCGTCGTGTCGTAGCGTGGTGCTGTCCATTTGGCTCCACCCATGATGCACGCAGCATACACAGAGCAGGCGCAGTCACAGTCACAGTCACAGTCACGCGACCGCAATAACGGAGTTGCTTGCGGCGCCCAGCCCGGCCGTGGCTCGAGCGCATGCGCACGCGCGGTTGCATACATGATCACTCTTCTGACTCTGCATGCTGGGTCAATCATGTGAATCATGGACCCATAAATCACCAATTTGACTTCGCTTTGCTCGAATCTGGCATCTCTTAAAGGCAGCACGCACCCTCTGACGCCCAAAGCCACACACGCACACACACATACACACACACCACAGCAAACAAAGCCACCGGCGAAGCGATCATTGCGCGGCTCATCATTGGAGTCGTTCAGGCGCGTGCAGCTCCACCTACACCTCTAGGAGCGGTCATCTGCACGAACACGTTCACCTTCTTGGAGGGCATCCTAGTCGGTCAGCTTGGCGCTCACAAGCAAGCAGCTCGCCCCACCCGGTCAACGATCGAGCTTTACGCACAGTCAACGCGAGACCTCCCTGTTACACTGCACTGCGTTCCTTAGTCGCTCGCCGGCAGCAGCTTCTCGACAACGCACCGCCCACGGATACCAAAATGTCATCCAACGGATCTTCAGGGCAACACACCTCTGTGGATCGCCAGACGCTCCTCTCCCTCGATCACATCCGAGCGGTGCTCATCAGGCTCGAAGATACCATCGTGTTCGATCTCATCGAGAGGGCTCAGTATGCTCATAATCCGCCGATGTACGCCCCAGGAGCATTCAAGGAGCTCAGAGAAAAGGAGAATTGGGAAGCCAGCTGGGTCGAATGGTTCCTCAAAGAGACGGAGGCTGCTCATGGTGAGTGTGCCGGCACGCAGCGGCTGTTTGGCCACTTATATGCTGACACGATGCGCGCCTCGTCTCGCCTACCTGTCTGCCTTGCTCGAAACACTCACCCGCAGCCAAAGTTCGGCGCTTCGATACTCCGGACGAGTACCCCTTCACGCCCATCGAGCAACTGCCCAAAGCAATCTTGCCTCCCTTGACATACCCCGATGTCCTTTTCAAAGCGGCAGTCGTCAATGCCAATTCGCGCATCTGGAGTTGGTACAGGGACGATGTGGTGCCCGCCATTACGCGGAAACATGGCCTGCAGGCGGATGATGGGCAGTACGGCAGCGCTGCTACGAGGGATGTGGAAGTGCTGAGCGCTGTTTCTAGGCGCATACATTTCGGTGAGCGATGATACGTGGCTGCACGCGAAAATTTGAGTCGAGCTTAGAGCACGTCACAAGGAGGGCAGACCCATTGATACACTCACCTCTCAACTTGCGGGGTCGCGCTCTAGGCATGTTCGTATCCGAGTCGAAGTTCCAATCCTCGCCAGCAGATTTTATAGAGCCCATACGTGCAAGAGATCGCGTCAAGCTGGAAGCGCTCATCACCAAACCGGCAGTTGAGGCTGCTCTGCTCGTGCGTCTGGCAGAGAAGGCGAAAGTGTACGGGCAAGATCTGGACACGCTCTTGGCTGCTGGCAAACAGGGCACAGCAAAGATCGACACAGAGGAGGTGGTCAGGATTTACAGGGAACGCATCATCCCCGAGACGAAGGTGGTCGAGGTCGATTATCTGTTGAAAAGGTGAGCGAGTTGGTAGAGGACGGCACCGCGGTCCCAGTGAAGATGCTGATGGTTTGCTTGTTGCTACAGGCTGGAAGGGCTGTCGGAGGAGGAAGTTGCCAATTTGGCTAACAGGAGGTGACCTTGGAGACTCAGGGCAGCACTGCCGACGGCAATACCATCGTCGTCGAACTTCGGTATGCTCGAGATTCTCGTGACGTAGTGTCTTTCTCGCCCATGTAAAGGCGTCGTCGAGCAGTCCAACGTCATTCATTGCTCGTATTTACGCGCCTCTACTCCTTTTGGAGGGACGACATCCACTTTTTTCGTTCCCACATCTTTCCAATTTGTGCTCAAAGCCGTACCTCCGCTCTCCACAAAGCTCTTCTGCATGGCTCTTCTCGTATCGTCGTCGGCATCGGCATAGAGCTTTTGAAAGAATGCGTCAATATTGCCATCTTGGCCTCCTTCCTTTGTGGAAGTCTTGTCGTCAGATGTTGACCCTTGTTGGCTTTGAGATGGTTCGTCTGCGTCGTCGGTGAATGAGTCCCATTTGGATCGACGTGCCTTGATACCCGACGTTGATGAAGCTGCGAAATTCTGTGGCGCTGTGACAGTGGCCTCTGCATCCACATTCGAAAGCGGCCAAAATGATCAGAGACGCGCGGAGAAAGACACGAAAATGCAACGAAGTGCGTAGATGCTTACGACTGGGAGAAGAGCCGGAGGGGCTGGTCGAGGTGCCTTGCAAGGCGGACCACTGTCCGCTCGCCTTCTTGACCAAGTGCACCTCAATCTTGCTGGCCTTGACATCGAACGTCGACTTTTCGCCATCCACCTCCGCAAACAGTGGATCAATGACGAGCTCATTTGCATCCTTCTGCGTGTCAGAAGGCCGGATCTGCACATTCAAAGCATGGCTCTCGATCTTGACGCTGACTTCTGGCCTCGTCAAGCCTTTCGCATAGATGGACAGGTGCACGACCTGGTCCGTTTGGTAGTAATCGTGCCTGGTATCGACGCGTGGGTGATGCGCTCATCAGCGTCTATAAGCATGTGCTGGCACGTTTAGACATCGTCTTGTGAGACGGGTCCTCCTTGGGCAGAAGGATACTTACCGAGATTTTGCGCTCGTCATCGTTAGCAGTACAGGTCGATCACGTATTCAAAGTTGCTTTTGGTCGAGCTTGTTAGCCGTTCAGTCTTTCCTGTTATATGATGGTGGAGTGGAAAGAGCTCTGCTGCTGCACGCACACCCTCCACGTTTGCCCTCTCACGTTCACATTTCTCGCGGCGCCACAGTCGACGACGCCGCATTTTGCTCCGCCGGCCCATCACGCGACAGAATCTGCCTCGCTTTCAGGTCCCATACCTACTTTACGAGACTCGAAAGAGAGCCGCAGCGGCCGCAGAATCACGAATCCAGCAGCGCCAGGGACTCCTTTTCATCTTCAGATTTATCGCACAACTTGCAATGACTCGCAGACGGCAGACGACGTGGCAACGTCCACATTCGCGTAGAGCCCACATCGTCCGCAGGTCGCTGTTCTTGTGGTCGACACATCGAACGCAGCGCCTGGCTGCGTCCACCTCTCATCGATTGCTATGAAGGCCCCCTTGGCAAAGTCTAGGAAAGGAGCGCGGAAACTAGAGTACAATCTGCGATCGACCTGCGAAGGTAGAGATACACGAGTACAACGGCAAGCCTGGCCAGGAACGGGACGAAGGAAAGGGCGAAGCGATGCCATCGAGGACCAGGAGAGTACTACAAGAGTGCCGTCGAGGGTCTTGTTGAATGCGTCGAACAGACGACTGAGCAATTTGCCAGAAAAGCTCTGCAGTGAAGACGTGCGAGTCGAGACGGGTCGTGCGGGAACAGTAGAGAATGAGAAGCCGGATGATCGTAACGGCGTGCGATGCGTGCAGGGGACGCGAGTGGATGCTTGTAGCGGGAAGAGCCGGTCGCTGAGATGACGAGACGGAGACAAAGAGCCAGGGAACAGAGTAGCCATGGATATGATACAGATCTGGGCAGTTGGACCGCGGACGCAAGCGCCCGCACCACCTAGCGAACACCCGGTTCGCTCCTCTTGACAAGGTCAACGACTAGCGTCGCTTGCCCGTAGAGTTGAGTAGATGCTGGTCCAAGGCCGCATACAGCCTAGGCAAAGGTCCAGGTGATGGGAATGCGACCTTCGTCTTCAGTTCCAAGGGCCTTGAACGCGGCGGGGCTGAAGTCGAGCGATCCCCAGGCACAGCCAGGGCAAGCGTCGCTGACAGTGACGGTGACTGATTTGCTGCCGCGGTGCGCAGTGATCTTGCGGCCACAGACCTTTGAATCGTTGGACAAGCCGAACGTGTTGTAGAGGTCTTGAGAGACGGCAACGATGTAGTCGCTGTCCTTGTTTGTCCAGCCGCAAGCGCCAAGACCAGTGGCATAGAAGGTACCTAAATGGAACGGCGCAAAGAGTGTCAGTCAGCACACTGCGCGCCAACGAAGATTGGTCCAGACTCACCATCACCAGAATATTGTTTGCCTGAGCCGGCGCCTGCTTGGCCAGTTGAGGTTGATTCGGAGCTGGACGAGGCATGCGTCTCGGTGTGAGTTGTCGGACTAGCCTTGGGCTTTTGGACCTGTTGCTGTTGTTGTTGTTGATGCTGTTCGGGCTTTGTGTCCTGGCTCTTTTGCTGCTTGGGCTTTGTGTCCTGAGCGGGCTTTGAATCGGAAGCCTTTTCCTGAATGGGCTTCGTTTTGGGCGTAGCTTTCTGGTCGTCGTCATTGTCGTCAGACGACTCATCGGACGCGTCATCTGAGCTGTCGTCGGCTGATCCGTCATCTTGAGCAGCGAACTGCTCGAAGGTCTGAGGGGTTTCGCCCTTTTTGAGAGACTCCATCGCTGCAGCTTGCCACTGTGGGTGCCGATCAGAGGAGCGTGAGTCAGAAGGCCTCGGCTTTATGAGCGGTAGGCGTACGGCACGCTTCTCACCTTGGTGTTGATAGCTGCTTGGTTCTCAGCGTACGCATTCAGCTTGGCTTGAGCCTCGCGCTGAGCTGCAGTAGAACGACGGACACGGAACTTGCGACCTTCTGCCAGTGTGAGGGAACGGGCGTGGGGATGCGCATGGTGCCCGCGAGCGAGGAGTGCGCTAGCATCACGTGCAGCTACAGCAGCGCGAGCTGCGGCATTTTGCGAGACGAACTGAGTAGTGTCGGCCACGGTGGATGCGATGAACGTGGTGAGGCAGAGCGCCAGGACGGAAGCCATGTGGAAACGCATCGTGGAGAGTTCTGTGAGCAGGGACGAGTGGTGGTAATGAGATGCTGTTGGGAAAGCGGGAGGCGGGGGGAGCTGCTGCTTGAAGCGCTTGGATGTTCAGAGGGGAGATGATGGCTTAGAACCGATCCTGACCGGTATTTGAATCGAAAGAAGTGCGTGCTGATGGGAGAGGGGCGGAGGTGCGAGAGTCTGTCTACCGCTGGTTGGATCTACCTGACGATTCTGCGCAATTGGGCTGGAAACTGTGTTGGGGTGAGGGCGAACGGATGAAGGACAAGAACAGTCGAAAGCGACAAGAGCAGAGCAAATTGATGCATGGGGATCGAGGTGGGAGTCAAGGAAAGCAATGTATATATATGCCTGCATCCTATCCAGTCACACTATATAGAGCAGACAATTGCTGCAAAGGCCCCGCGGCGACACTCGCAAAGGCACCTTTTGCGAACTTTGTCTCTCGATCGCATGAGCGCAGTCAAGTCATTCCCGCCGTTTGCTGGGCGCTGCGTCAGTGTCAATGGAAGGGTTCTGCCTCGACGCGGGTCAGCACCGCGCCATCAATCATGCAAGAGGCGAGCGATGAGCGAGCCAGGTCCTGTGCATGACACCGAGCTAACACGCTATCCATAGCTCCTTGATCAGTCGTGAGTCTTCAAGGATGAGCCCATGCAGCAGCAGCCTTTCCACGGCCCCCCATCCCGCAAGGGCCAGCATGTTTGCCATGAGCTGACTGCTGCATGGGTCTCAAGCTCGCGGCTGCAGTAAAGCATGCATGTACGCCAGGGGGCGCAACATACATCATGCATCAGCAAGTCCTCACCAAGTCCTTCGGAGGCACAGCCCTCGCGCCGTCATGCGGTACAGAATCAAGAGTCGTGAACGACGGGCTTCGCTGCTGCTGCATGCACGATGCAGCACATGGTGCATGCTGCTGCATCGCTGTCAAGCTCCGACGAACCGGCCCCCAATCACTGAAATCACAAGTGCATGGCGCGCGGCTGATGTTGCCCAGGTCGACATTCACGATTCGTGTATAGGCGCCGTGTCATGTTGATTCCATGCAAAAGGTTGCGAACATCATCATCCACATCACAGCATCATATATCTCGGCGCCTCACTTACCCGTGGCTGGCCACTTGAATTCAGATCAAGGCATTCTCTGCATGAGCATTGAGCAATCAGGATACTTATTGAAGAGTTGGGTAGGCAACAGCGGTGAGGCAAACACATCAGTTACGAGTCTTCACCATTCAAGGTTCTTGTTGGCGACCGTTTGTACCGATATATCATACAGGTGCGGTCTTGGCTGCTCAGGAGGCGATCCACCGCGATGGGTATGATTTACATCATACGGGCCGAGGCAGATCGACTCGGCGGCGGTCAAGAGTCTGCAGAATTAGAGTGCGGTCATCACTGGCGGCACTTCACTGATCAAGATTTGCATGGATTGTGAGTCTGCAATCAAGAATTGCGGTCTGCAATTATCGAATCGCGGGCAAGCGCCCTTGTATACGTGCCATTGGTGCCGTCTAGTCTTCAGCGTCTTCTGCCATAGGCTCTGCCTAGCCTCTGACGTATGTGACGGCATACAAGGCCCAAGCGACAAGGCGCGATACGTGGCACCGAAGAGCAGGCAGGACGCAATCACCATCACGTCCTAGACCCCGCCTCTCGACAACGCTACCACTGACCGCGTTCACGGACGCGACTCTGGTCGCCGTGCCGGATATGTCCGCACGAACAGCAACCAGCATATCAAATCAACCTTGTGACAATCACGCGCTTCTCACAAGGCAAATTAGCCGTCAAATCTTGTAGTAAGCTTTGCCGACGGCGCTTCCGTGATCATTGAAGCGTCCAGCATACTCGGGTGCAAGCTTTTTGGCTTAAGAGTCAGGCACTCCGATGAGCGCAGTTGCTCGTCCACTATGCCTTGGTCGCATGGCAAGCCACGAGAAGACTGCGCACACTCAAGACTAAACCGTTGCGTGCCTGAACAGCCGCTGAGAACTTGCGACGTATTCACCATTTCACCACAAGGTGCCTAACAACTTTGCCATCGACTGCGCCCTTTGACGACCGTTCATACTTTGGGACCTGATCACAAAGCGCGTCTCAAGTTCAAGCCCGACTTCAATCCTGCGAGCTTTGCGCTAGGAGTGCGATCCTTGCTCGCAGTGTTCTTCAAGAGATCCGCTGGATCATCGCCATCAAATTGGATGAAATATGCGCGATTCAACGACTTCTAGACGCGACACCGAGGAGCTTGTCAAATACCGCATTTTGATAGGCTACTCTTCGCACTCAACTTGGCGCGGCATTTGATACAGCAAGAAACTTTGGCTTGCCGTTTCATCATTGACCGCAAAGTCGCAGCAAAGGCGCATGATAGGATAGCAAAGCCTGTTCTGTCAAGCAATCGCGAACAATCTTGGACTCGTAAGGCGCTCTTGCTGACACATGGTAAGCGCCTGCGGTCGCTCAGATGGAGAAGTACGCTGTCGTCGTGCGACAATTTTGACTTGAAGTACTGGCTTGCCGTTAGTGGCGGGCATAGCATCCTCAGCTTCAGCTGGCCATCGCCTTTGCAGGCCACCGCGATAACCCTCATCATTCACATCACTACAAGTCAGTGAAACTCGAAAGAACGTGCATGCGACAATACCTCCTCACAAGACCCTCTGGCACGCCACACAATCGTGGCGTCACTTTTTGACCGTCAAGGAGGTGGCGGTGATGCGCGAGCCGTGAGCAGAAAATTTCTCCGCTCACTCACCGCCAGATTGCACCATTCAACAACCGCGTCATTGGCATCGCGTCGAGTGTATCCAATTGCAGGACTCTGTCATATTTGGTGGCCTCTTTCACCTTGCCGATCGTGTACGGGGAGTGCTCTCGGAGCTTGCACTCCGATCGTCAGCAAGGTGACACAATTCGCCGTCACGACAGGTGCTTGCCACCCATGTGGCGCTCTCGAGATGAATGCTAGCGCTTCAGCCTCTCAAGCGTCTTCCCAATGACTACCAGATGTTGCCTGCCTCCTCGCCACCGAAGAGCCATTTTGCCTGCACGAATGCGCAGAAGCGGCCAGAATTGCAAACTCGGCGCGCCTCTTGCGGGCTTCCCACTGCGCCGTGGACGCAATCCTCTTGCCACCAATTCGCCAGTTTGCGAGATCAAAGGTAGGATAGCACTCTAGCATGTTGTTCAAGCCTCTCGTGCGCTCATATCTAGCTTGTGCGAAGCGTCCGGAAGGGGCTCCCTCGTTGCTTGCCCCGTTGAGCACTTTCTCCCGTCCAGAAACCCTTGCTAGCTTGTTCTCACAAATCAGTCCACTTGCCTCAGCGCGTCTGAAAGTCACCTAGGCATCAGTAGTAGTACCGGTATAGGCACTACTCGCTACACGTCTCTAGACGCGACGCTGCGCGGAAGAGCGGCGAAGCCCCGCCCTGCATACAATCGCTTTTTTTGATCAACGTTGGACATCTCTCGCGCAAGCGCTCAGCCTGTCGAATGCAATATACGCCATGCGGCAAGGTAGCGTGGCCTTGGTCGTTCTTGCGTTCTCGCTAGTCTGGGCAGCTCAGCCTCGACATGGACAAGGCGGATTTACGCCTCTTTCCAAGCTTCCGGGTCCCGCGACAGCACCAATGTCAGGACTCGATGCTGCTCTTGTCAGAAGGCGACCTCTCGGCGATGAGCTTGAACGAGTGTTCGGTGCAGCACGTCAAGTCACAGCCCACCTGCCCCATTACAGGGCAGAAGCCAGTCATAGCCCTCGTCCTGAGCAGCAAGGAGCGCCACAGATCACCACACATAGCGGTGACACACTTCATGTGAGTCTCGAGTCTCCGGCAGGTGCGTTCGACGTAAGCTCAAGTAATCAAGAGAACGCCAAGCAGAGCTTTAACGATGACCTTCGAGTGCCGAGTCCAAGTCAATATCATGGGAGCAGCGTGAGTCTTCCGCCTCGCATAGGCTCCGCACAAAGATTGCTGGCTCAAACATCGTCAGCGTTCAGGTCGAACACCACAGCTTCACCGACCTGCTCCAGAGTCCGCTAGGTGGATACCACGTGAGTTGCGCACGCCAAGCGCTGCAATGAACATCATTCTGAGCACCATCTCTCAGTGGCACGCCCACGACCTGGCTTTAGGCGCGCTGGAACATGCAGAACACGACGGTCACCATCAAGTGAGGGGCTCTTCGCAATTCCATTCATCTTCGTCTGTTTCGCACTCCGCTAACTGTTGCACCTGTCAGATATTTGATCATGACGCTATCACGCATGTGATTCACAGCCCTGGACGTATCAGCGTGAGTCTAGCCTGCTATTGGTTAAGCCACACCTGTCTGACACAGTATAGCAATGCCCCTCCAACATTGCTGCTTTGGCTGCCGCTCATTCACTTTTCAGCACTCACCAGTGTCCTCACCAGGCGCCGCCTCCGCACAACAGACATCGGCACCGCCCTCATCCGGTACTCCAGATGTCGCGTCTCGGGGCGCATCTAATACCCAAAGTGCAGCGCGCAGCAAGGGCAGGATCCCAGCGGGACAACGTGCTTACAAGTACGCCGATCTCTGGAAGGAAGCAGACGGAGCGTCCTCCACTGACTCTGCGTATGCACGCAAGCCGCCAAGCGAGCGTACTGTGAGGCGCCATCGTGCCATGGAAAGGAAGACAGGCGTTGCGTGGGCGGACAGACCTCGCTACCAGCGTTCACGCCCAGCGCCTTCGCCTGCGAGAATGAGATTCAACGAGCTGATCGAGCAGGCTCGCGGTGACGGTTCATTGCCGTTCGGAGATGCCGTCAGGAAGCATCTCTTCAAGGAGTACGGCAAAGCAGCACTATCTGTGCGGCCAGAGTACTGGGCAAAATCAACACCAAGCCATAGGTCAGCAGAGGAGTTTCTGCGGACAGTAGAGGGAAGACCTACGCAACCTCGAGCGACGTTTGAGCGACAAGAAGAGATGGTCAAGAAGCTCGAACAGGAGCATGGACCAGCCATTCGGCTCATGGATCCTACACTCTGGAAGCCGGGCGGTCCAACCAGTTCGGCTATTTCCAGGGCCAAGAAGCGTTACATGGAGCGTCAAGAAGCCGGAGAGACTGATCCCGGTCAGCTTCGCCCGAAAAGGATATCGAGAATGCGACACTCGACGCAAGCCTCGGGTCGATGAGGGACAGTCCACTCCGTGAAGACTTTGACTGTGGTCGAATTTGTCCTAGCACGTGACGTCCACAGTCCCTAGATGTACACATGAGGACTCAGACGCAATGAAAAGTCAGCTCTAAAGGGCTCAGAGTCTTGGCGCATGTAAGTGTCTTGTGCGGAAAAGGAGCAGGTCTCAAGCCTGAGGATATACATAGTGTGCTTGGTCAGACAACGGTGGAGCCGCCTTGAAGAATGTGACAGATCTAAGCCGGTTTGGTCTGAGGAAAATACGGAGGAGAGGTAGGTACGGGTACGGGTACGGGTGAACTGCATGGAGAGGCAGGAGAGACGTCAGCTGAAGGTGCCTTCGGTCATGCGTCTCTTTTTTCTTAATATCTTGTGAATTGCGCGCGCTGCCGGCGCGCGCAATCAATTAAGCCGCTGAAATTGAAATCTAGGCAAGATCGCGAGGGGCATGACGCAGCAGGAGCAGGGGCCGAGCATCGCAGCTGCTGCATGGAGGCAGCGGAGCATGCACATGGCGTTCGCTTGGCCCCCGCCCACCCAACCTTGAAATTTCGAAATTGCCTAGGAACTATCCTTACGCTCAAGTCGCACCGCACCTTCTATGGACATCCCTTCATCTCCACCTTGGCACACGCTCAGAATTCCTGCTGCCTCGCAACTGCCTGCGAGCACCATCGCTCGCCTTGTACTGGCCCCGATCGCGCGTGCCTCGCTACTGCAGTCCCCCTAGCCCTCGCCTTCACCTTTCGTGCCTTCCGTTTCAACCGCCAAAGCGCCATGTCTGGTCCGGGTGGTGACTCGTCGGACTCGGCCCCGTCGGGAGCGAGACCAGTCGCCCTCCGCGCTAGGTCATCATCTTCAGCCAACCAAGACGCTCCATTTGGTCTGGCGCGATCACCCGTGATCCCAAACATTCCGCCCAGAGGAGAGGCGAGCAATGTTCAATCTCCTCGTCTCGGTGCGACGGAGCTTACCAACCCGATCGAATCCGAGTCAGGCGTGACTGTCAGAGGAGGCAGAGCTAGCTCGAGCGTGCACGGATCCAGACCCAACAGCACCGCAGTGTCGGAAAACGAGACAACACCGGTCAACCTTGCCGACTTGGATAGCTTGCCCATCAGCGATGAGCAAAAAGCAAAGATCATCGATCGCCAGTGAGTAGAGCGTGTAGATGGCTTGGCATGACTCGCTTGATTGACCTTGTCTTGGCACGCTCTGTGCCTCTCCTGCCGCGTAGTCTCGTCCGTCCCGATGCCTCGGGTTTCCCGCGTATCGATACAAATACTACCGATGCCTCAGCTGCGTCAGATGCAGCGGGCCCATCGCATCAGGTACGCTTTCCTGGTTACTCGTCGGGAGATGAAACGGATACGGAAGAGTATTTGGGTCCGGCGACGATGCAAGGAGGCGCAATCACGGACGACGTGTACAGGTGGGCGCACAAGAATCGCAGACAGAGCGCAAAGAGGACGAGGAGCGAGAGCCTGCACCTGCCTCGCACCTCCACCATCGATCCTGATTTGGACGCTTCGGCGATCCGAGAGCCCGGCGGTTTCCGGTGAGCTTCGATCAAGTGGACTAGCTGCTCGCATCGATCCCTGACGCAATCCCTTTCTTTAGCCGCTTCTTCGTGCTGACACAAGCTGGGGAGCAGGGTCGCCCGCCCCCGCGCGCTCTGAGGTCATTCATCGATTTCCTGGCACTCTATGGTCACTACGGAGGAGAAGACTTGGAGGACATCGATGAAGAAGACGACGACGATGGCGATGAACTCGACGATGAACAGCTACGAGCAGAGGAGGCCAGGGAGCTCGGTCGGCCAAGTGGAAGCCATGGAGAGCCGACCGAGCGCACCGCTCTGCTAACGAGAAGAGCGTCTCGACGAGCTCTGCAAAGATCGAACAGTCGCATTCGCCGGGGTTCTGAAGGTGGACGCCCGCGAGGGGAAGCTACAGAGACGGAAGCGGTGCTCATGCTGCTCAAGTCCTTCGTCGGCACAGGAATCCTCTTCCTGGGGAAGGCCTTCATGAATGGCGGGCTCTTATTCTCGACCATCGTCCTGTGCGCAGTGGCCATGATCTCGCTGGTCTCCTTCCTGCTCCTCGTCAAGGCCAACCTGAAGTACCCAGCTTCTTTCGGAGATATGGGAGGCATCCTCTATGGGCCCAAGATGAGGTTGGCCATCCTAACGTCCATCGTTTTCTCGCAATTTGGCTTTGTCGCAGCATACACCGTCTTTGTGGCGCAGAACTTGCAAGCCTTCGTCTTGGCAGTCACCCACTGCCGCACACTTGTGCCGACAGTCTGGCTGATCTTGGCGCAAGCTTTGATCTTTTTGCCTCTCAGTCTTGTGCGACGCATTGCCAAGCTGAGCTCAACAGCCCTCGTCGCAGACGTCTTTATCCTCTTCGGCATCATTTATCTCTTCAAGTACGAGATCACTGAGCTCGTCGAGAAGGGCGTTGCGGATGTCGTCCAGTTCAACTCTTCGACCTTTTCTCTCTTCATCGGCACCGCAGTGTTTACCTTTGAAGGAGTCGGTCTCGTAATTCCCATCACGGAGAGCATGAAGGAGCCAGAGAAATTCCCTCGCGCATTGTCTGGTGTCATGGCTGGTACAATGGTGCTCTTTACCGCCTCTGGTGCTCTTTCCTACATGGCGTTTGGCAGCAAGGTTCAGACTGTCGTCATTACCAACTTGCCGCAGAACAGCAAGTTCGTGCAAGCGATGCAATTCTTGTACTCGGTCGCCATTCTCCTCTCGACGCCCCTCCAGCTGTTCCCCGCCGTCTCGATTTTGGAGCGAGGCATCTTCACGGCCAAAAGTGGCAAGTACAAGTAAGTGGTGGTGTCTGTAGAGTGTCATCGCGTTGGGGCTGACGAGTCGCACCGCATGTCAAAAAGCTGGAAGATCAAATTCTGGAAGAACGTCTTTAGATGCAGCACCGTCGTCCTCTGTAGCTTTGCAGCCTGGGCAGGCTCCGCGTCACTTGACGTCTTTGTCTCGTTTATCGGCAGCGTTGCATGTGTGCCATTGTGTTTCATTTGTGAGTGTCGAAAGTCGCGCGAAATGAAAGCATCTTGCTGATTCTTGCGGAATGTTTTCGGCCAGATCCGCCGCTGCTTCACCTTCGAGCGTGCGCCACGTCTAGGAAGGACAAGATCCTCGACTACGCTATTCTCGCTTTTGGTATAGCTTGCACGCTCTTTGCTGGGTCACAGACCGTCTACACCCTCATCAACCCAAGCTCGCCTCCTGATCAACCAGTCTGTACCCCTCCATAAGTGCTCATAGGCAAGGTGCAGTCAGTTCATCGATTTGTACAGAAGCAAGCGCTCAGAAAAAAGTCATTGATAAATAAGAATGCGTCTGTGTGAACAGGTGCGCCTGTGGATACGTGAATGCGCCACAATGTGGGTATGGGACGTGCACAAGTTTGAGCAGATCAGAGCAGGTGCAGTACGACTGTGAGCGTCGCTACCTCGCTGCAAAACCGTGCTCCTCATCTGGCCGAGCGGACGCCGGACTTTCAAAGTATTTGTTGAGTTCCCTGTCCAGCTCTTCGCCAAGCAGCCTTGGCATTTCCAGACTGTGCTTGACTGCAGACTTGTTGAGGGCTTTCGCGCTTGCAAACATGACATCTGCGAGGATGGCATGCTCCGGTGAGAAGGATGAATTCGCTCTTCTTCGCATTCTTGCACCGCACTCACCCAATTCCTCCAGGGTTCTGCCCTTGGTCTCGGGGAAGAAAAAGTAGACCATCGGAAAGAGCGCCGCATTAAAGACGGCAAATACGATATACGTTTGGTATCCAATAGAAGCCAGCATTGGAGGGGTGATCATGACGATGAGGAAGTTACTGGCCCAGTTCTTCGTGCATGAAAGGGAGGGAGCGATGGTGAGGAGAGGTGGGAAATGGAAGGAGGCAGCGGGGGGAAAGAGGGGAGAAAGGGTTTGAGCTTTCGGACGAGACGAAGACGGAAGGAGCAGCACGTGGTTAGAGTGACCTACCATCAAAGTGCTCAGCGCATTGACCTGTATTCTTGTCCTCAAGTTCGAGATCTCGGCGGGGTACAGCCACGTCATACCAAGCCAGCCAACGGCGAAGAATGAATTGTAGAGGAAGATCCTGTCATGGGTGGCGGTGACGGCGTGGTCAGCTATAGGCCGCGCCAACTCACGTGCTGTGCACGCCGCGTGCACACCCTCCAAACTCCTACAAGCTTTCGGCAGCCGTTGCGCTCGCGACTCGTGACGCTTGGACTCTTCGCAACACTCACATGGCTACAGCTGCAATCCCCGGGCCATTCGCAAGTTCAGGCACGCCATCTACGACTGTCCCGGTGGATACGCAGCCAGCGATGGCTGCCATGCAGGCACACATGCCGATGAGACCGATCAGCATGAGCTTTCGGCGTCCGGACCTTTCCACCAGTGGCAGCGCAATGAGAGCTGCAAGCGCATATTCCGTCCCGTTGATTCCCGCGATCAGACGGCTCTCCTGCTGGCTTCTGCCGAGCGAGTCTTCCAGCAGAAGCGCTAGGTAGTAGGTGACGACGTTGATTCCCGTAATCTGCTGAGCGAATTGAGCAAGGATGGCGATGGTGGCGCGTTGAAGGTTGCGCGAGGGTCCGCGATCTAGCAGCTCGCTGTACTTGAACCCACCGCCAGCAGTTTGAACGCGAATGGCTTCTTCCACCGACTTGACCTCTTGTCGCACCTCTGCATCGTCGGGAGAGGAGCCGGCAAGACGTGCGATGACATCTACTGCCTCAGCTCTTCGCCCCTGCATCATGAGCCAGCGTGGGCTGTCTGGAAGCCAAAGCAGGCCAACCATGACGATGATGGTGAAGAATGATTGAAACATGATTGGAAAGCGCCATCGAACGCTGCCCTCACTGTGATGCATGCAAGGCACATGCTTAGTATCGACAAATTGCTGAAAGGGGATGCCAAGCACCCAAACTCTCACAGGAAAAAGAAGCCGTAATTGACCCAGTAAGAGATGGCGATGCCGACGGCAATCAAACATCCACTGAGCATAATCAACATGCCTCGCTGATGTGGTTTTGCGCATTCCGATTGCCTGGGGACAGCATCGGGTCAGCAGGGACGTTTTGCCAAAGCGACCGCGCAAACACCTCACCAAGTGGGGATAGTGCTGGTGACAACGCCATTACCGATGCCGCCAATGACTCTGCCTAGAACAAAGAGAGCGTACGACGTCGCCGCGTTCCCACCGAGAGCTGCTTGAAAGATAGTGCCAAGAATCATGACGAGCGAGCCCCAAAAGGTGCTGGACCGTCTACCCCAACCGTCTCCATAGAAGAGGACGAGAAGAGCACCGAACATACATCCCACTTGATACACTGCCACGCCAGCCGCTTGGATAGACGGTGAGCCCTGGCACTGTCCGGGCTCTTCGCAGAGTGCATTGGCAGCGGTATCTGGCGTCATCAATGGAAGGTCTCGCTGAAAGTCGTTTAGCGTCAAAAGACCCGACATGACTCCTTGCTGTGCATGAGAGAATGAGTGAATAAGAAAAGAGCTCTCTAGGAGCGTTCCCCATCTGTACTCACGTCGTAGCCAAACATCAGGAAGGCCGATGAGGCAATTATACCGATGCTCAGGTTAAGAGCTGTGCCATCGAGCTTTTTGCCATTCTTGATATTGTACTCTGGCAGGTTGCCCATCGCATGTGTGATGCTTCTCCACCAGCCGTGGGAGTGAAGCTGTCCAGCGCGCTCTTGATCGAGAGCCTTCTCATCATCGCTCAGCACTGCGGGTGGTGTGGTCGCCACTGTCGTTGGCTCGCTCGATAAGGTGTTCCTCTTTTCTTGAGAAGCAAAATCGTATACCGGCGAGTCTTGGGTGGAGAGTTGCTGCCCAGCCTCCGCAGGGTGAGCCTTCGTAGCTGTATGATGGTCTGTCATCCTTGCGAATCGTTGTGCGTCGGCGATGAAGTCAAAGAGAATGAGGCGCGGATGTTGCTTGCGGGATGCGACATTCAGCACTTTGATGAGGACCAAGCCCCTTTAAGTTGCGGAGACCGATCACCATCGGTATCGCGAGAAAGTATCCGGCGGTGATTGTGGGTCGGCAGAGTGTCCCTGACCTAGACCGGTCTAACTCATTATGCGGGGCGCTTGGCACCTCACACAGACTCACGACTGTGCAAACGCCTGACGAGCGGGATTGGTCAGGGTCCTTCGCTGCGTCATGGTGCGCATGACTTGTGAAGGCACAAAGCTGCTGGAGGCCCAAGTGCGCGTTGGAGACTGGGAGGTCTCTGAATATGCCGAGAGGGCGCCAAGGCTCGGGCATTTTTGCGGAGAAGGCAAGTGCTTGCGACTAGACTCCGGTACTGTGCGTCAGACACCGAGCGGTGCTGCCAAGAAGCATGCTTTGCCCGAAGGCAAAACCATCCGTTGCCGTCACGAGCACCTTTTCACCAGGAAGAGAGTTTTGTACGAGCGACTCTCTGGCCTGATGACGTTGAAGGCGGCGAAATCGTCTGCTCCCGATACTGAGCATGACTAACAAATCCGCTCTTCTCGTAACTGGAGAAAGAGAAGGTGACTCCGCAGCGACCAAAATTGCAAGTGCGTTCGCCGCATGTAGCGCGAAATCAGGAGCGTGGGGGGCCCAGCATTCACGAAAAGATTGTGATTGGCAAAAGCAGGGGATTTGAGTGACGATGCGAAACCCATGACGGAAGGAGAAGCAACTCCGACACCTCAGCTGCAAACGAGGTGATGTGGATGGAGGATGCATGCATGCGCGCAAGTCACGACGAGCCATTCGCCGCGTCGTGGCAGTCTTCGTCGTGAGTGTGAGTGTGTGTGGAGGCCAAGATCTGCTTCTTCTGCAGCTGTGCGATGTGGCTTGCGCGTGGAATGGAATCTTGGCGCTTGGCGCTTGGCGTGCGCACGCGCACGCGCACGCGCTCATGCATCGCACGTATTAGAAAGCAAGCCAGCCAGCCACGTATCTTCGCGGCCCGCTCGCCGTAACTTCTGCACGCAGCAGCCGATCAAGCGGCAGTCCTTGTTGAAGTCTCTCAGCACCTATAGTCATGACCCCGAGAAGAAGCGTCAAGCTGTACATGCAAAATGTCGGCGATGGCTCGTCAAAAATTGAGCGTCTATGAGCGTCTAAAGCATACGCAGACCAAAACATTCACGGGTAAATGGATGATGATTGACTGACTGACGCCTGCGACATTGCCGCAGGGGCAACGACCGTCGTTCGTGGCATTCGGGACCATTGCGCTCTAGCTATTTCACTGAGCAGGCGCATTGACACCCTCGGCTGGGGCCTTGCCCTTAGCGTCCTCGTCTGCTTGCTGGGTGTCACCAGGCGCGTCCGTGCGAGCAACGGAGCTCACAGAAGGTGTGGGCGCTATGCCGGTGCTCTCTGCCACATTGTCGCTTTCGGGAAGCACGCTCAACGCTTTGGTGAGCTCATCGACAGCAGTCCACAGCGTGCCTTGCACCTGTGCCAAGACTCTAAGTCGCTCTTCTAGGCCCTCGCGGGTGTCTTGTGACAGGCGCTGGAGTTGCTCGGGACTGAGATTGTTTAGAGAAGGAAGATTGTCTCGAGACCCGGATGAGTCGATGTTCATCAAACCGTGCGCGAGGCGCACGGCAATGTTTGCCGACGGCTCGGGCACAGATAGATGATACGGCAAATGTCGTCCGTATCGCTGCTCAAAGTCGGGAATTTGCTGCGGATCAAAAAGTGGAACCAGATCTCTTCCTCCATACTCAGCACTGGCAATGCTTTCGCTGACGCCGTTGACCACGGCAGTGCTCTGTGGCGAGGCTGGTCTTGGTTGCCTGAGTGCATCGGTATCACTGACCACAAGAGGCTTTGGCTCTGTTGAAGCCGAGGAAAGAGCTGCGAATCGCTTGAGAGCCGCCGCTCGTGCGGCTTCACGAGCATTGGCAGGATCGGATGACGCTGTCTCCTGCGCGTCTGCCTCGGGGGGAGAACTTCGTTCCATGCTCGGAGATACCTCGTGCCTCGCCGCCGTTCCATTCTGTGCAATGGCGCCGGAGGCTGACGTCGGCGCTGAGCCACTTTGCGCGGCAGACGTGGACGTAGAAGCTTTGGGAGAGGGAACTTTTGACCTGGTCGATCTCGAGGCTTGGGGGTCGTGTTGCTCTGCGGACGACCCAGCTGGTCCTCGGCGCGCAGCCCAGGGAGGAGGCGGCAGACCATCGTACGTTGATGAAGCGTGCTCGGCAACTGGCGCTTGTCCGCGAAGTGTCCAGACTGCGCCAAGCTGTGGAGTCTCACCACTCCATTGTTGATTGTCTGTTGGAGATCTCGGCGGCACAGACCTCGTTGCTGAATGCCAAGACGCGAAGGGGTCTGGCTGCAGGAGAATATTTGAATTTGGCACAGAGGACAGCGTGGAATACGGTCCAGGCTCTGTACGTCGAGCGGGAGCGGCGCTCGAGCTTGAGGGAGTGGCGCTAACTCCTGCGACGTCAGTGCGCGGGGGGAAAGCTGTCGTCGCCGCACCGACTTGGGCAGCTCTTGCAGCTTGCTCATCAGCACTCTGTCTGACCTGTCGCGTGTCCGCTGCAAGTTGCTCAAGGTAGTCGCGCAATGAAAGGCGCTGAGATTCTACTTGGGTTCGCGAAGGCCGACCAGAAGCGGGCTGGTTCGTGCCTGTTGGCGGTGGCTGACCAGCTTGGCCGGGTGCAGCTAGAGGTCTCGGGCGGTTCTGTGCTTCGAGCGGAGCCGGTGCTGGTGCTGGTGCTGCGCCCGCTGCTGGACGATTTGTCGAGGCCTCCCTTTGACCTTCGGTGAAGACTGTTCGACGGCAGGTCGGACAAGCTTGTTGCCGCTCAAGCCAGGATCGGAGGCAATGAAAGTGGAAGATGTGCCCACACGGCAGCTTCTTAGGTGTCTCATTTGGCCCGCGCGGACGTGGTTGCTCAGCTTGAGCCGTGGCACCAGCTCCCGCTGCGCCATCGTCACTGGCCGTAGCTGCCAATCCTTCGGACATTTCTTCTCTGCAAATGATGCACGTCTTGTCTGTCGCGTTGAGCTCTGCCGCGCTGGCGTTCGGGAAGCGAGACTCCATGTTGCGAGTGGCAGCACGGTATCGGAAGAAGTGCCTGACGCGCGAAAAGAAGCTCCTGGCTGTGAGGAAGACGTCACGCACCATGTTGAGTGGAAAACCGTAGTATGTCAAGATGAGCAGGAAAAAGCCGAGATAGATCAAGAGCTTCATGAAGTCTGCAGGCAAAGTGACGCATTAGTGCTGCTCGCGCTGAAAGGCTCCGACGATGTGCTCACCTGTTGCAAGGTCCACAAAGAAGACGTACATGCTCTTGCCCTCCCATGGTTCGGCATGGCGCAGGTCGTGACAGTTTATAATGTACTTTGCCGTAGTCCGCAGCAATCCAGCGGTGAGAATCATGAACTGCGGTGTACGTCAATGGGGATCGTGAGCAAGATTCTCGCACCACCAGGACTCTCATCACGGGCACCATTCCTCAGCTCACCTCGCTTGCGAACAAGATCATGACGCCAACCTGCTGTTTGTGCAGCAAGATGATTTCGCATGCGAAAGCCACCAAGAAAATGTCCAAGCAGAGGAGTGTCCACAAGACGCATACCATGCGAACGTGAAAGAGCCTCGAAAGCGAGGGTGCTTGCTCCATCTAGTCCGCGCAGGTGGTCGAGGCAGGACGCCATGTGTTCAGTAGGTGCGCTACAAGGCTGACATGACCGATTCACATCGCAGAAGGCACCCTTACTCACAAAGTCGACTCGATCTTCGCACAACCAGTGAAAGACCTTTAAAAACAGCAGAGTACCAAAGAGCAGCACAAAGCTAGCGTCGAAGGAATCTCTGAAGATTGTCATCGCAAGCAGTCCTTCCGTGACCGCGTACCAGCTGCGCTCGTAGAGGTGCTGTCAAACAAGAGGAGCGACGGGTGTAAGTATCGAGTCGATAAGGGTACGCTCAGCCAATAGCTTGCCCACCTCGATCTCGACGGCCCTCAGTTGACCAAAGAATGCCTTTTGTGCGCATTTTCCCAGTATCAGCGCACAGAAGATGCCAAAATTGAGCAACACCAGCATGCTGCCATTGGACCTTGCTAGCAGTACGCCAGCCGAGTAGAAGTTGGGTCTGGAAAGGAAGGCGTGGAGCACCACCAGTCCAAAGGCCGCAGTGGAGACAGCTCCGTAAGCTGCAAGCCTTGCGGCCGTCAGTGGAGCTGTCGGTAGTGCTCGCGGCATGATGTTTCCTTTTTTTCTGGTAGGACGGTCTCGGAATGCTGGCCGCAAAGTCGACGTGCGACCTGCAATGGCGCTTAGTGGTGCGCTCACTGCTAGACAGCGTCCCGGACCGTCAAATTTTCAAAGTAAGGTCGCAGCGCTCCAAAAGTGGTTATCATCGACTCGCGGTGAGCTGAAACGAGACCGCGAGTGCTGAAGACGTCAGGAAGGTGGTGCAGCTGGTCGAAATCATGGGGAAGGTCTAGGTGGACGGCCCTGATGAGCTGTAGCCTCGAACCTGGGTAAGCTTCATGATGCTCATCAGCCGAAGCGGTTCAGGCTGAGCGGATGCAGGGAAGGATTTCACGTGATCAACCGACGTGGCTCCAAAATCAAGACACGTGACTTGCCCAACATCATGAATAAGGCGCGTCACACGTGCCAGACGCGATCGAGGTGCCGGGTCATACGCGTACGTGTAGTCAAATCGTGAATACAATTATTGATTTGCGCGCACAGGGCCTTGAGCAGCAATCGCGGGCACTTAGCAGAGCTAAATTGTGTTTGGGGTCTTGCGTCGACGACCTTGACCCACCATCAGACTGACCGAGATTCCTTCAGAAATTGTCGCGTGCGTCTTGCGCGTGCTGTTGATGCTAATTCTTGATTGCTATACCGGTGGCTAGGGTGCAGCTAGCTCATCGTCGCGTCGACCGACGCCTGTCAAGTCGTGAGTGTAGCTGCACCCCGCCGGACTCCGACAGGTGCGTGAGACCCAGCAAATCAAGAATAAACGTGAGTGCGTATAATTTAAAACAATGCCGTTGCATATGCTAGTCCAGCTGAGCTTCGTGGCGGCTTGCTCTTTATTCTTGATTCTCATCATATTATTCTTTTGATTCTCATCATCGCAAAGCTCACTCAGGATCACGAATGTTCACTTACATCTCATATTTTATCATTTACAATTTTGATTGTGATTGCAGCATGCAGCAGAGCCAAGCGGGATCATCAAATGACTCGCGCGCACTTCATGTACCGGTGCGGTCGGCCAAGAGAAAAAGGCCTTCTCCTGCTCGGCAATAAGGTAAGGCGGGCCCGCGCGCCATCACCGCCTTGCTGGCCACCTTGCATCAGTTGTCAAGGAGCGCGGCTATGCACGGTCGGAGCAACACCGTACAGTGACAGTGGAAGCACACGCATGCCCTGCTAGCAGCAACTAGCCTGCCGCCCGGATTTGGTAAGCATTGCATAGAAGGAAGGAAGGAAGGCAGGTACGGCTGGAGCGCGAAAGGCGCATTCTTTGCAAATTGCAAAAGGTCACGGAAGAGATGGGCTGATGGCGGCCAGCTCGTGGCTGACGAGTGCCGCACCTTCAAAACGCCGCTCTTGACTGGTACAAGATGCGAGAAGCAGCACTCGACGTTCACGATTCGTGATTTACTATGGGAGATCATGAGCGTTGGGAGAGGCGTTCGCGACAGCTGAACCGGGGAGTTGAGCTGTTGTGGTGGGAAGGGGGGATTTGACAAGCGGATGCATGCTGATGCATGCACATCACGCATCTTCTCTGTGGACCCTGACACTTCCATGTTCATGTCACGAGAACCCTGGACGTGCAGTTCATCAAGCAGCCGGGCGATGCAGCGGTGCAACAAAGAGCCGCGCTAGGACTTTTCCCTCTTTCGAGATTGCATGGAAGCCTGCCAGCTGCGCTTTCTGTCGCGGGTATGTGGTATGGTAGCAGCAGCAGCAGCAGCAGCATCAGCAGTCAAAGCACAGTAGTCCCAGCAGGAGAACAAGTGAGTGGTGCTCACAACTGTTGTAGGTGCAAAAGTAGTGAGTGCAGCAGGTACGGAGCTTTTGAAGTGCCTGGCGCTGCTGCTCGTTGCGCATCCGCGTCCCCGTCCGCATCCGAGGGATGTCTTCCTTATCGCTACCATGTATCCATATCCACACATGTGATTGTCTCTGCTGTGCGGTGCATGACGCGGGGTTCTGTGCACACGTTTCGTTACACAAATGACTGTAGATAGGAATCAACAAGTCACAATAGTAAGTGGTTTATAGGCACGCATGTCACTCGCGGGGGCCGCAGCAGATGAGCGGCGCATTTCGCGACTGCCTGTGTGACTCAAACTGTGGGGATAGGTGTAGGCATTCGTAATTCATGATTGTATACGTTGGACAGCCACAGCGATCATGCACACAGCGATGAGAAGCAGCAGCAGCTAAGGCAAAGCAAGCAAGCAGACAAGGATCGAGGAGAAGTCACGATCGAGTTGACGCCAGAGGCCGCGCCGCCGCCGCTGCTGCTGCGTACGTGCTGCGTGCTGCGTGCTTGGTGCATGGATGGAGGGCATGAATTTGCATGCCTCGCGCGTCCTTTCTATGCGCAGGAGGTATATGCTGCTGCTGATGCGTGGTCTTCTTTTGCGCTGGTCGACCGCCATGACAATCAGCTTGGACCCCTACTCCCATCGACCGCCGCCTCATGTCATCGTTCCGAGGCCCCTTCTTCATCCCACTCGTGACCCTTACTCGCACCTCTGAATCTCGCCATTACGAGTGTGACTCACATGTCTCCGGCGCGTTCATCGCCTATCTGCTCGATTTCTTCAGTCAGATTCACGGCAAACGATTGGCAATCAGTCAACATCGCAATTTTCGGCCTGGTAGCCCGACACAGCACTGCGGTACTCAGCATACATAGCATCATTGCTACCTATCCTGCTACAGCGCGGTCAGCCTCTGAGATACGATTCCAAGTCCGATCCTGAAGCTGCCCTGCTTCATCGATTCTGCGCTCTCTGTACCGGTACATACCTACCTGTCCCACTTTTGCACTAGAGGTGGCCATCAAGCGCACGGCTCCCAACGCCTGTGATTCGCATGCCCAATCGCCGATTGGCATCGCGACGCCTTGTCCGCGTCTACGCTTCACCTCCGCGGCGTACATTGGTGTCCGCGTAGAAGGCTCGAGCTCGGTGCAGCACAACAGACTAGAGAGTCGTTGGGCGCGTGGGGTAAGCTCTACGGCGTCAGTATTCCCATCGGCTAGTGCGGATCAGAGGTCAGAAGAGGTTGAGGCGTGGTGCCGCTAAATACAGCGATTTCGACGTCACAATTTGCGAGATAAACGGCAATCGCGCCGACCTGTGAGAGCAGCTCGAGCGTCAAAAGCTGGCCAAGCTCGACCCACCAAAGGAGCAAGTCTCGAGCATACGATGAAGCCCAAAAAGGAGCCTTCAGCCGACATTGGGCACTCAAAGCAGCTCAAGACGACCTCTCACCGAAAGTCGGGTGACACCGATTTCTCCAACGACCAGTCCCAGAGGGTGCAGCAGCAAATAGCAGAGATGCAAGCCCAAATGGCGATGCAGCAACGCCAGATCCAACAGCAATCCATTCAGCTCCAGCAGCAACAAAGGCACAGCGATCAAGGTCATCAGCAGAGGGTTGGCCCTTTCCTCGGCCACTTTGGCCAACCACCTGGTACGCCTCAGCCAGGCAACGATCCTCAGCAACAAGCATTTCAGTCACCATCAGCCTCGAGTGTGAGCTTCCCATACCAAAGCGCAGCGCAATATTCCCAATTGCAGCAGCGGATGCAGCAGTCTCCTCAGCAGCAGTCTCACTCGCAGCAGCAGCAGCAGCAATTTGGACCATCAGCCAGCGGACCAAGCTTTGCTCTCGGCTCTCAGTCCCTCGATGCGGGTCTCAGCAACGGAGGCATGCGCTCGTTTGGTACCGGAGCCAACTCGGCAGCCGCTGGAATGAGCGGACAGGTGCCGTTCAAGAACGCTGAGCTGGATGCTTTGGTCGCTGCCTACATGAATCAAAGCGAGTCTTCCGGCACTGGCGCAATTCGACAGCCGGTGACAGCGGGCTCCGGCTACACGATCGGATCTCGCAACCCCTTTGCCGGACAGCTTGAGGGGAATGCAGCGGCAGCGGTTTATGGGCAGATCGGCTTGGGCACTGAGCCTCACTGGGCTCGTGGCACAGGCGGTGGAGACGATGCAACGAGGAGTGGTGGGATTGCGCTACAACAACAGCAGCAGCAGCAGCAGCAGCAGCAGCAGCTCCAAATGCTTCAGCAACAGCAGATGCAGCTGCAGATCATGCAAGTGCAGCAGCAACAGCAACAGCAACAGCAACAACAGCGAATCGATGACGTCGCATCCGGAACATCAGGCTCTTCAAGATCCCGACCTCCCTTGGGTCTCGGTCCATCTGCCATGCAGAGTGGAGGCTACGATGGAGATGGCAGTAACCTTTCCTCATCGGCAACGCCAGGTGGCACGTCGAGCGGCGATGACGGCTCAGGCAAGAGACGACGAATGACTTTCGGTGGATCTGGAATCAATTCCTCTTCCAATGCTTCTAGCAATCACGCTGGTCTCCCACATCAGCCCGCATCCGCTCGCTTGCCTCCCTCCGACTACGTTGGATCCATGGGACCGCCGCAATTGACAGCCCCGCCAAGTCAGCGAAGCTCTCAGGTAGTGAGCCAAGATCAGCAAAAAAGCCCCATTACCCCAGCGACAGCGCGTTCTCTCGCGGCTTCTGCTTCTGCAGCCGCCACTGCAGCCGAGTCCTCGCACGCAGCTCTGGCCCGCCACAGGAGGGTGTACAGCGGTGACGTACATGGCGGTGGGGGTCCAATGCTCACCTCTAAGACAAGTCATGGGAGTCCGGCAAGAGGAGACAATGCAATGGATGCCCATCCAGGCGACCTGAGCAACATTTCCCCTCACAATGCCTTCTCACGCTCCACCAGCTTTGCTACTCAGAACACACCGTCGTGGCTAGGCTCCGCCTCTCGGCCCGTGCTGAATACGTCGGGTTCGATAGGAGGACCTGCGCATCCTTCGATCCAAGGCCACGCTGCGTCTCATCCGCCAGGGTTGGGCTCGCAGGTATTGAGAGGCCCCGATCGAGCCTCTATCGGCCACAATGCAGCCAGCGACTTCACTCGTAGGAAGGGTTGGAGCGCAAGAGTCGTTGAGGAGTTGCTCGACATGGTCCATGTGCTCGACGATGAGGCCAGATTTCTGTACGCGACACCTGGCATCTTTCAAATGACTGGATGGCGTGCCGAAGAGCTGCGCGGCATGCCTCTTTGGAATGTGAGTCCGCGTCTGCAAATGCTCAGATGGAGTTGGACAACGCTGACTTGCTGCTCCATTCGCGTCACCAGTACGTCCACCCTGAAGACGTTGAGGACGTCAAGCGTGAATTTGCCCGCATGTCGACGGAGAAGGCGGACATGACGTGCTACTACCGTTTTCGGCGGAAACCCCAGACGGCAGCCGACAAGCGCCAGAAGCGCGCGGACATCGAGCTCGCCACAGCTGCGGGTGACTCGCCGTCAACATCAGGTGTAGATTCCCAAGGCGATTCATCCTCTGCAGAGCCTGGTTCACAACGCGGGCCAAATCGAGCACGAAGAGGCGCATCGAATACTGGTAGCCCTGATGAAGACGATACCGAGGAACACTGGGAGGTTTTTGAGACCACCGGACATGCGTATGTTCCTCCGAAACCTCTGCAACTTGATGCCAATGGCGAGCTTGATCACGACGAGATTGACAAGATGCTCACAGACAATGCAGGCGGGGACGGCGCCATGTCTGAGACGAACGAAGGGAAAAAGGCCGGCGATGGCGTGCAGGAGTCCCCGTCCAGCTCCAGCAAAGTCAAGCACTATTTCTGCTCTGCCAGAGTCTATCCCACCAAGAACGTGGCGATGTTGGACTCGTTCTTGGAGCTCAAGTTGGAGAATGAGCGGTTGCGTCTCTTGCTAGCAGACATGGATCTCAAAGACGGGGAACGCATGGCGCGGCGATCGTCTTCGCGGTACAACGCAAGTGATGGGCACCTCGATGAGCGCAAGAGTGGGACCGATGGGCAATCCCAAGGCCGCGCTTCTTTGGACGATGCTGCGTATCATCCCGACTTCTTCTACAAAGCGGAACTTGAAGCTGCGGCGGACCACAGGCGCGAGAGCGCCAGCTCGATGAACGGCGCAGCTTGGCGGAGAGAGAGCGGAAGCGATCTTGCTAGTCACAAGTCTCAGCCTACCAGCCCTCCGCTGGGATCGAACACGATTGGCAACACACCTTCTTCCACCATGCAGCGCACTTTGACGTCTGGTACAGGCGTTGCTGAAGAAAGCGAGGAGGATGACGACGGCGATCTGGACGGGACAGAGGATGGCAGCAGGAAAAAGGTAAGCTCAGAAGCAGAGATTTTGCTGCGTGGGAGCTACACTGACGAAAATGGTTTCGTGTTGCTACTGTCCCCAGAAGAAACCCAAAGGCGATGAGGGCGACTATGTGTGCACAGATTGCGGGCGGATCGATTCTCCTGAGTGGCGAAAAGGACCACTGGGACCCAAAACCCTTTGCAATGCCTGCGGCCTTCGATGGGCCAAAAAGGTGAAGCGCAGCGGAGGAGACCCCACCGCTATCTCCAACGCTGCGGCCAAGACCCCTTCCAAGAAGTCGCAAGCTGCTGCAGCAAGGGCCGCGGCTCACGCTCATCGTCACGCGCACCAGAGCACAGGCATTGATATAGGGATGGGCGTCTTGATGGGACAGGCCTCTCAGACAGCACACGCTGCGATGAATCAGATGCCTGCTTTTATGCAGGATCACTCTTCTCAACACCTTTCGACGATACAACAACACGACATGTCACCTCAGCACGGAAATGACCTTATGAACGCGCACCACTGATAACCACTTGCATCGCCGGCCTCCTCCTCGACCTTCGACACCTCCGACTCTTCCAGCGAAGCCTGTAATATTTGTACGGATGCACGCATTGTGGACCTTGCACTCACGCTTTGTGTGCCCCCTCGCTTCCTCGTCTTTCCTCCAACATCGATTAAGTGCACACTACCTTATTTATAGCAAGGGCTGAGGTCCATGTCGCGCACCACGTCTATGTCTCATCCTATTCGAGCATGGGCCAGTGCAGTCACGCTCGACGTCGACGGCTCGCTGCTCTGCCCGACGCCCCCATTTTCACAACGCCTGCCTACTGTCTTGTTGTATGCATACACGCCATATCTAAAGGAAGCTCAAACACATGTCTAGTGATTTACGCTTGTCAGTCCGCCGAGTTGGCGCAGCTCGCACCTTACTCTGAACTCTGAAGCATCCTGATGAGACGGGCGTGAGCCAGCAGACCGAGTGGAGTCTTGCCCGTCAATTCAATGCTCTGTTCTGACTCCTGACCAAGATGGGAGATGTTCGAGCGGCATCCCTGAATCACATGGTCCGCCAAGCTTCCAGAGACGACGGTGAAGGGCGCTGTCTGATCGCTGCACAGTGCAGTCGCGCATTCAGCAGCGCGTGCGGGACAACCACCATCTCGCCTTCCGACAGCCACGTAGCTGGAAAAAAGTGGGATCGAGCCAAGAGACGGCGCTGCGCTCAAATCATGGAGGCCTCCGAGGCGAGGGCAAAGCGACGGAAGACCCACACAGAGGATGGGACGCAGCCGTCTCCAGAGCACAGCGGGCATCAGGCCCGCGAAGAGCCTGCCGAGAGATGGATGAATCTTAGCGACTCTGCAAGAGTGGACGACGATCACGAAGCAGGCACGCAGAGTCAGATGGACTATTTGCTCTTGCTGCTCGGGGACTCCAACTTGCCAACGGGTGAGTCTGAGGACGCGGAAGGAGCACACTTTCCCCCTCGCATACAGCCCCACACCTCTCTCTGACATTCACAATCTGTCGTGAATGGTAGGCGGATTTGTAGCTTCGTCCGGTCTCGAGTCATTCGCGGCGCACGGGCTCCTGAGGGCCTTCGGAACGATGGACTCCAGACCTTTGGCCTCTAGCTCCGGCCTCACCTCGGGCCTCCGGAATGCACCACTTTCTAGCAGTGGTCAACTGCTAGTGTACTTGGCTTCTTCGCTCGACTCTTATGCCAGCACTTCATTGCCCTACCTGTGCGACGCGCATGGACTCGCCGCAGGGTATCTCTCGAGCGCGTCAAGCGAGTCCAAAGACGTGATGGAGCCCCGCTGCGATTACGCTTCGGCTGCAATGATTGGCTTGAGAAAGCTCGACGATTCGCTCGAGGCCGGCTTACTGTCCAACGTCGCAAGACGCGCAAGCACGACACAAGGCGTCGCACTGTTGACTCTTCACTCGAAAGCATTTGCAAAGCCGATCGCTCTGACCAAAGGACATCCTGCAACTACTCAAACAGCACCGAAAGCAAAAGCAGCAGACTTGAGACCCACCAGCCGACTACGAGCAGAAGAAATTCTCGATCTATATCGAGGTGCGATCAGAAGAGGTGAAAGCGAGGGCCATCTGCCAATCTGCTGGGGCGTATTTTGCGCAGCACTCGGCATAGAGAGAGGTGATTGGATGGCCATGGCACCGCTCCTTGCGTGTCTGGCTGGTAGCTGATGTGACTGCGCGGCCGCATCTGTGTTTATTCCGCAGATGCCTCGGTCAGGACGCACATGTTTTTGCAAGCGAGAGCAATCGTCTCTGCTGCCATTCGAATGAACGTCATAGGCACATACGCAGCTCACAGCCTCTTGCATTTTCAACTCAGATCAGTACTGACTTCTATCGTCGACAAGTACGGAGGGAATCCCAGTGTTGGTCTAGACGATGACGTAGATCCAGATGAATGTGGACATCGTACCACTTCGAGTCAATATCGGACTCACCCCGCCATTCTTCGCTCATCAAGAGGCTACATGCATGGCGTGTCAAACCATGCTACCGCTCTGCCCGAAGCTGTGAGAGATGACGACCTGAGCCAAGGCTGGGCGTGGGACTGGGAAGAGGAAGGTGCTTGGCATATACAGGAAGACGAAGGGTCTCACGACGCGGGCCAGACGCGGGCCTCCGCTCCAGCCGTCACTTGGCCATTGGGCGAGATCCTGCAAGGTCGGCACGACGTATTGCACTCGAGAATGTTCAACAGTTGACAAGGCTCGAAACAATGCAATTTGTCTATGTATTATCGCTAGCGTGGTATCAAGAGATATGAGTGTATGCAAACGACCGACACGGCGTTGTTTAGAGACGCATTGGAAAGAGTGTTGAGGTGTCTGCGACAAACAGGAAAGCACGACTGGTGGTGCGCAGAAAGCTGATATGTTCAATGAATGTGTGGGCGGAGCCAATCTCGGCACAGCGCGACTGCCGATCGAAGGCCAATCCTATACTCGTGGACTGCCGTCGTTGGCGATATCACTGGCTTGTCGGCCCATCGAGCTGTTGCGCCAAGCAGGATTTGGTCTACGATTATCAGGCACTGCGCGACCGGAGCGGTCGATGTAGCTTTCTGGAATAGGTCTGCACAGCACTTCGAAAGCGTTGGCAAAAAAGTTTGGCACCGCAAAAGGGTTTGGATCCCTTCCTGGTCTTCCTAGAGCAGGCACGCAGCGATGGGATGCCACAGCATCGGGTTGGCTGGATTTCTCTCCGTACTCCTTCTGAGAGTTGATGCGAATCTGCTCCACTGTAGTTCGATTCATGCTGACCAAGCGCATGTGGTAGCCGAACAGGACGCACAAAGGGACCAGTACCCAGATAGGTACGAGGAAGAGGACTGCGCTGAGCGGAGCCTTGCGCAGAGCTCCAGCGAAATCGAGACCAGAGCCAAAACCGCCTCCAGGAAGTGGGTCGTCCAAACGCCGCGTGAGCAGGTAGAGGTGGACAGCGCTGAAGACCAAGCAGAGGCAACAGAGCGTAATGCCAGCGATGAGAAAGGAAAAGAAGCTAAAGTAATTGCGGCGGCCGATGCAAGTGTTCAAGAACGTGCAATGATGGTCTGTCACAGCGAAGCAGACACTTCGTGAGCAGGTTGAAAATGTCGAGCAGTAAATCTAGCGGTCTCACCAATGTTTTCCACGCAGTTATCGCAAGTCCTGCAATGACTAGCGCGAGGTGGCCGATATGTGCCGCATGTTTCACACCACTTGACTTTGAGATCTGTGCTCTGAGGGACTCGCACAACGCGAGGCAGAGGAATGGCAAGCGGATCTTCTGGATCCATTGGGTCGCCATCGCTAGTGGTGCAAGGCGGGTCTGGATCCAAGTCTCTGGGCAGCACTCCTGGATCTCTCCAGGAGGTCACCATCATGCTTGAGAGAGTGACAAGCCAGGTGTATGCTGTCAGGATGACAGGCGCTGGGCTTACATGTCGCCAAGTGAAAGGAGCGACAAAGATGAACCACAGAATTGGGAACGCAACGACGACTAGAGTGGCTCCAAAGAACGGCAGAGGATTGTCATCGGCTGTCATGATGCGTCCAAAGCAGAAGAACTTGTTTGCTCCTTGGAAGGACTTCCACTTGCGGGGATAGGAGCTTGGCTTCTCTGCCGGCCTTTCCTGCATCGAGCTCCTCTTGCTTCTCGGCCTGGGCGATGGCTGCACCTCGAGACGAGATGAACGGCTGTTTGGACTGGAACGAATGTTTGGCGATGGTGATTTTCCAGTGTAACTCTGAGCATCATAGCCTGACATTGCATTCGCTTGCCTGGTCGAAAAGGGCAGTAGCGGATCTCGACTTGCGTGCTCAGAGGGAGCTCTGGTCGACTTGTGAGCTCTGTGTGAACTCTGTTGTTGGCCGGCACTGTCGTGCCCCGTCCCCTGCGACGCCGCTCGACTGGAGGAAGCCTCCGTCCAGCCACTACTGCCGCGCAATGCGCCAGCATGAGCAACGTCAGTGGCAGGCGAGGTAGGAGACTGTTCTAGAGATCTCCCAGCTACGGGAGACTGAGAGATTGGAAAGTTGAACGGACTCGGAGTTCGTGTGGCTGCAGGCGACATCCTCGCGCTGCCTTTCTTCGGCGCGAGAAAGGCTGCTGGTGGTAGGATGGTCGGACGCACACTGAGGTTGGAGCGTACGGAGCTGCCCAAGAAGGAGGGGTGCGCAATCTCGCTGTCCACATCAGTATCGACATCCTCGTCACCTTGCGCAGCGCCATTTGCAGTTCCTCCACCCTGGTCTGCTGCGGACCCTTCATTGTTGGCGCTGGCATCCAAGGAAGTATCGGCCGGGCCCATTTGGCTGTCGCGCTTGCGCATCACTCCGGACTCGTCTTTCGACACCCTCTGAGTCCCGTCATTTCTAGCGTTGGGCTCTTGAGAAGCTGTCTTGCTTTGAGAAGTGCGAGAGGAGCGCGAGAAGCGTCTGCTGAGCGAGGCTTCTCGGGCTGAGTCGATTGACTGTCGGTACAACGCTTCCGTCTCTGGAAGGGAGCGAGAAGGCATCGAGGGCCCCGATGCAGCGTCGGACGCCATACTTTGTGAAATTTGCGGCGCAAGGTCGTTTGGTGTCGAGGAATTGAACCTAGCAGTGGTCGGGCCTGACGATTGACTACCTAGGTCGGTGCACCAGCATACAGGAGCAAATCACCCACATTCGTCGAGATGGCGCTCAGTGAAGCACCAACTTTGCGTGTTCGACTCTGCGCGCAGAAGAGCCAAAGCCAATGCTGCTGTAGAGGCAGGCGAGCGAGCGGGGTCGAAGCGTGCGACGCACCCAGCTTAGGGCTTCTTCCGAAGTCAAGCTTGAGGCATGTGTAAGTCCGCTGCCGCGCCAGAAGCGCTCAGATGGAGGTGTGAGAGAGGCAATGACTGGACGCGATGGCCCAAGTGTGGTTGCTGGAGCGGAGTGCAACACGGATCGTGAAGCGTGACTCAGAGTTGCTCTGCTCGAAGCGTCAGCCGAAAACGGGAAGTGCGAGTCTGATTATTGAGTGTTCGCGCTGCAACGTCGATCGCGCCAGCAGCAGAGGCGACATTCATGATTCATTCACCCTTTCGATCGCGATGCTGCAGCGGGGCGGGCGATCAGCAGCAGCGCCGCACCTTTAATTATTCACGCACAACTAAACCAATCCGCTGTATAGCGCGCTTTCAGCTACAGTATAGGCCACCCCGCTCGCCCCGCCCGGGCACGCGGTACGTGCAGTCGCAGTCACGCGTGTGAGTACGCACACGCGGGCATCCGTGCTGCATGTCAGGAGGCGCCGTTGAGAGAGGTGTGCACACGCCGCGAAGGCTCGCTTGCATATGGTCGCAAGTCATCCATGCAATCAGAATCACAATAACAGCTCGCTCGCTCTTACCACGTGGTTGCGAAAGGTTGAGTGGGGCGCATTGTGGTTGTTGTACGTGTGGCGCTGCACGCAAGCTGTTCCCGCCACGGCTGCTGCTGCTGGTGGTGCGCTTTGCATGCGTGTGGGTCATGCTCGACGCCCGTGCGTGTGATGGGATGGCAGAGCGTTGTCACTGGCAGAGTCGTATATATACCTCTGATAGCTGATCCGCTACAGCGTCGATCACAATGGCTCGCAACATCACCTGCCCCGGCTCCGTCTGCCTTCAACATTAATCCGCAATCGTCTGTATCAACGACAATCAGCACAACAATATTCGGCATAGCTTCTGGCTTGAGCCAGCTCTGGAACTCATCTCCACATCGTCCTCCGGTTCAAGAGAGCAAGCAGTGTCTGCATTGCATCATCCTCCGAGTCCGAGCTGTTTCGATCTCTGTCTTACAGGCTAGCCTACACATTTCACTTCAATATCGAAGAGGCACAACGATCGTCGACTCGGAACGGGGCGAGTTCAAGTCGGTGGATCAGTGTCGTCTTGATTTCTTCGATTCAAACTGCGTCTAGCGGAGAAGCCGTCTGCATCTATGGCCTCGACAGCAGTTGTCTGTGAGCTGAATTGCTTCAAATTGTGAAATGCTTGTTGCAAGCCCGACGCTGAACTTCGCAAATCTCTTCTTTGCTAGCCGGGCCACCCCCCGGGCTTGGTCTGTCGCCTGTGCCGCAGGCTCTAGGCAAGCATACAAGCGCAACTTCTCGCGCGCCCCCTGTCGCCCAAGATGTCCGTGAGAGGACTTCCCAGCCATACTCCACGACTCTGCTGCTATCTCTCAGCAAGAGTCCGCTAGTCACATTGCCGGCTGGCATGCCATCACTTAAAGAGTGGTACGGGTGCGTCACGACCATTTGTGGATGCACCCCGCATGCTTGGCGGGCGATACGAGCTAACCGGCTTCATCGTACTTGACGACGTTTGCAGGGATTGGGAACCTTATACACCGCGGTCGACTCATGGCTCCCATGGCCATCCGGGTGGCCAGAACATCGGTCAAGGTGGAGGAAGAGAGGGCAGGGAATATGGTCACTATGCTCGAGGCGAGCGAGGAGACAGAGCTGATCGCGGACAGCGGTTGGACGATGGCGAATTTCAGAGCGGCAGTCTTGAAAAGGGTCAGATCAGTGGCTTCCAGGGCACACGAAAGGGAGTGGAGAGAGGGTGAGAACGCTGGTGATGCGAGAAAAAAGCTCGCGCATCGCTCGGGCTGAATGCTCTTTGATACGCGCCGGCAGATTTAGACGTCTCAATGACGAGAGCAGTGACGTGCCTAGTCCTTTGCGTCTCAGTGGTGAGCTTGTTGCAGCTTTCCCGCACCTAATGAGCCCGAGCACTCATACATTTTGCGCATTTCACAGACCTCCCAAGAAGCCGCTTCCCGCCGTCTGGCAAAAATCCCTTTGGACAGCTCTCTGCCGGCGGCACTTTCCGGCCGGCAGGCAAGGATCTGGATAGTCCTGGAGCGGATAGACGGGTGCGTGTCTCTTCAGAGCAATTTCTGATACCCTGCAGTCCGACTTACGCCTTCACCCGCGTGCGACATAGTTTGGTGGTTCACGTCGCGATGGGTCGTCAACGACGCCACTAGAGGAGCGTGGTCCTCGTGGTGCGCGCGCAAAGGAAATCCGCGAAACAGATAGATCAGCTTCTGGAAAGGATCTTGGCGGCTTGCGTGAGAAGCGAAGGATTCCGCGCAGCGAAGCGATGAATGGTGCTGAGGACGACGGAGGCGAGTGGGAAAGCGTTCCTCGAAGTCCGGAAACAGAAAGGAGGCTCAGAGCAGCGGCACAGCGGGAAGCAGATTCTGCAAGTGATTGGCGAAGAGGCGGAGCTCTAGCAGCTCCGCGGTCCGCTGGCTTGAATCCACCCAGGAGCGCCTTGGGTCGCGATCGCAGAGACGAGAGGGGTGTGGACTCTGCTCGGAAGAATGCTTTCCCGTCTTGGATGGCTGAAGACGCTGAACCCAGCTGGATGAACGATGACGAATCCAGCTCCACTCCTCAATCAGCTCGTCTGCCTTCGACTGGCTCGACAATGCCAACGAGCGCCCCTGCACGTAAAGTGTCCGACAATGAAGTTGCAACCATTGGTTCTGCTTCTGGTATGGACAGCATACAGGCTTTCAGAGCTCAAATGAAAGAGAAAGAGAGACTTGAAAAGGAGAAACTCGACGCTGGAGCAAATGGAGCAAGAACAGCCCCACCCGGATTAGCACGGCCAGCTGCGGAGAGATCCGTTTTCGGGACTTCCAGGGTCACAGAAGACGCATCTGATAAGCCAGAGACATCCTCAGCGCCGGTTGATGCTAACAAGCCGAGTGAGAATGGAGAGACTACGGCGACCAGTGGCACAAGTCAGCGTGGAGCGGCGGAACAGACGAACACGGCAAGCTTGGCTGCTGGCCCACCAGGCCTTCCTGGTCGGTCGAGTCGCTTTGCGCGGTTCTTTGATGGCAAGCCTCGCGATCCACAAGCTGCTGCTCTAGCTGCCCAACAACGCTTCACGGAGGCTAAAGCGGTCGACATGACATCCACCGCAGCACCGTCCGTCGAACCAAGCAATTCTGCATCTGCTGGGCAATCTCTCAGTATGGCTGATCTTTTCAAGAGTGCTGGCGCACCCAGCTCCCCGGCGACTGACTTCCGCGATGGGGCCGCTTCTGGCAAGCGTGAAGGGCAGGCTGCTGCGCCGTTACGGCCAGGAGAGCCGAACGCTTCTGAGCGATCAGCGGTGAAACAGCCTTCTCGCGAGGATATCGCATCAATGGAGAAGATTATGGCTCTTCTCAGTGCTGGAGGGGGAGCCAACCGCCCAGAAGGCGATGGACCTCAAAATCACACCCGTGACCAGTCAAGCGGTGGTGGTCGCACCCAGCCCGATGCCCCTCGGGACAGGTCACCACGGGTTCCTTCCCATCCTGGTGCCCAAGAGCGCCCAGCAACCGAACACCGCGCGGACGGATTGAGCTCGTCACCTGCCTTTGCCCACGTTTCTGCTCCTACTCACAGTACCGACAGCAACAGTGGGCCGCACCAAAGCCAGACCGATCGTCATTCAGCTCATAATCGCATACCTCTTCAGCGAGAAGAGCTGAGCGGTCATCAGCAGAGTCCCCAATTCAGCTTCATTCAGCGCGCGCCAGTTGAGCCCAACGACGCTTACGCTCAACAACACCAACAGCCTCACCAGCGTCTTGTCAGCAACCAGACTCCATCTGGTGGGCCTATGATGTCTCCTTCGCTGGGTGGTCCTCCACTCCCTCCTGGATTTCCGTACGGCGGCGTCTCGCCTCAACAGCATCGATCGGACCACATGTACGGTGGACTGCCTTCGCCTGGCAATGGCAATGGGGCAGCGCCTCCATCGGGTGCTGGAGGGCCTGATGGTCGATTCTCCTTCGGCGTAGACCCAAGGATGATGGGTCGGCCGGGTTCAGGAGGGCCGATTGGGCCCCACAGCCTGCCACCCGGACTGCCCCCACACATTGCCGCTGCGCTTGGTGCTGGCCCCATGGGACCAAGACCGCCGAACATGCCAGGCTTTCCTGGGAATGGAGCCGGAGGGCCAGGTCGACCACACATGCCGCCACCCCCGCCTCCTGGCCTGTTGGGCGCACTGCCGCCGCACATTCAGCAGCACATCATGAGCCTACCTCCTCACGTGCAGCATCAAGTCCTGTCTCAACATTTTGGAAAGGGACCTGCGCCTGGCTCTGGTCCAATGCAGTCGCCCATGATGCCACCTCACCAGGGCGCTTCATCACACCACCAACATCCAGGTTCGTTCGCGGGCGAAGGGGCTAGTGGCGGTCCCCCCGTCTCTACACCTCCACCATTTGGTCACTCTCCTGGCTCTGGTCATGCCATGCCATCGCCCGGAGGCCAGCAACCGATGAACGCTGCCAATCTGATGGCTATGCTCGGGCAGCGACCCAGCGGAGGCTCGACGTAACCCGCGCGAATCGCAGCCTCGAGCAAGCTAGCGCTTCGTATGTTGCAGGGTGAATCTCGTCGCCCATCACGCCGCTTCAGAAGTGTGTTGAGGCACTGCTGTGCCCGGCGTGCGCGTCATGCTTCTCCAAGCACTGCGCTCTCGTGCTCGATTTTCCTGCTCCGACCCATCTCCTCATGATGCGCTCCAAATCATCGACGTGTCCTCTCACAAAGTGGTTCTTGGTCCATGCGCGTAACGAACATGCCTCCCTTCGGTCGTCAAATGATACATCAAAGCAATCGAGAATGACTGGATCTTGACTGGTCGTCATAGGGTGGTGCATGTAAATGATTTGCTTGCCTGAGCTTGCTCTTCAGAAGGACAGGTATGATCTCAGAATCAGAAGGAGTGGCAGACGTGACCACATCGCGCTACACTTGCATGTGAATCAAGAACTTGCTTGCAAACAAGAATAGAGTTACCAGTTCAAATGAAAGGATCACGTGGCTCAAGTGACTTGACAGCATGATGAAAGAGCCTTGAGTCTTGAATTGGCCGCAGATGCGCCTGCAGAGCACGCACGGACCTTGGTGATCGGGCGGGAGGTCTGCCGACGTTCGCATTGCATGCCGCTGCTGCGTAATGCGTGTGCGCGCTTCGGTCGGTGCGCGCGCAGCCGAGCGACCTTGCTGTGCTGCGCTGATTCACGATTGTGTGCTCGTCGGATGAGGGGTGCGGGGGCGAGTGTGCTCCTAAGACTTCATGTCAGTTCCTCACCACCTTCAGCATCGCCAATTGTAGCTCACACGCTCTCGACCTTCAGTCGCTAGTGGACTTTGCTAGCCTATCCGCTCTGCACGCCTTCAACGAAACGGACTCGACAAGGGAAGCCGCTATTCACAACAGCAGAAAGTCAAATCGTGCTCGCTCAGACGCACTAGTCTCAAGATGGGCTTCATCTTGGATGTGCTCGGTGGTGTATTCACCGTCTTTTTTCTCGTCATCACCATCTCCGTGTCACTGCTGATATCGCAGCCGCTCACAGGCGCGCTCGTGCGTTTGCGAGCCAACTATTTGCCCAAAGCCCTCTCCCTCGACTCTGTGTTGGAGGATGGCAGCACAAATTTGGGTAGCGGTGCAAATCCACGCGCCATCTCTGCCTACTTTCTGAGAGATGCTAGGGCAGCCGCAAAGATTGGACCGGTGGTGAACGGCGTGTGGGGAATGCTGCAAAGGACGTATAGATTGGAAGGCTGGAGCGGCATATACAGAGGCTCTGCACCCGTCGCTATCCAGCTCATGTCCCTCGGCTTTATCGCCGGCGTCATCTTCAACACTGGCGCCATCTCAGCTTCTGGTGGGGCGTACAGGAGTGCGCCTGCTAGCCCGGACAAGTTTGGCTTCTGGGGCAACCTCTTCTTCATGGCTCTCGTCGCCATAGTCACTCTTCCCATGAGCGTGATTACGACTCGGTAAGTAGCATCGAAGCACTAGCAAAGTGCACAATGACTTGAGCTGATTCAGATCCTTGTGGATGCTTTATCAGGACAATCGTGCATCCTCGCGCTTTGCCAATGACGACACCCATGCGGAATCTCAGGGAGCTGCTCTCCCCCTCAGAGTACGCCCAGCCTTGGCGTCTGTTCCAAGTGCCTGGACTACTTGCGGCGACCTTGCTGCATGTGTCCTGGGTCGGCTTGGCCACTCGCCTGGTCCGATACTTGACAGTCCCAGCCTTAGGAGGTCTTCCACCTGTCAAACCCGCGGCACCGGATGACCAATACTTTTCTGGACCGACAGACGAATCCCTGAAAGTTGGCGCGTTGGGGCTGGCAATCTTCTTGGCATGGAATGTCGCATCGACTTTGATCCTCAGTCCAGTGGAGATCGTCATAGTTCGCTTGGCGGTGCAGAGACCAGAAAGCCAGCAACCCTTGCACATGGCTTTTGCGCCTCGCGCAAACGGAAACGCGCCCAACTCTTTCAGTCATCACAATGCCAGTCAGAGAAGCGACAATTACAGAGATGGAAGCAATGCGCCGGACAAACCTCTGCCACAGCAGCCCAGCGATGCAGCTGAGCCCGCTCCGCGACCCAGCTTTGCGATTGAAGACGAGGAGGAAGATGAAGGTGCATCAGAGGCGCCTCGCTCGAATGGCTCGGGGCACGCATATAGGGATACGGAAGATGAGCCTGTCAAGCCAACACAGGCCAACCACGAATCGGCTAGACCAGCGTCCGTTGCAGGTGCCGCATTCGCGAGAGAACAAGCGCCCTTTCTTCCGACGTCCAGTGATCACTTGTCCCAGCAGCGAGAACCTATCATAGCACTCAGACCTTGCGATCAGCCATTGACTGCTAGCGCTGCCCAAGAAGCGGCCGAACAAGGATTCGGAGCACCAGTGGTTGAGAGGTACGAGGGCTTCGTTGACTGTCTCAACAAATTGGTCGATGAAGAAGGTGTCGAGGTGAGTGACTTCGCTTTCTCACTCTACTGATTACAGCGATGTTCTTGCTGACGGGTCTTGCCGGGCATCTTCGAATACCTGCAGGCCCTGTACAGAGGAGCGATCATCACGCTTCTGGGAACATTGGTGGGCTCGTTCGGTGGGTAAGCTCGGCCTGCAGAGCCTCTTCTTGCCTCCCATCTCGTTACGAGCCACAGTAGCATGCGTGGCCTTTTTCGTCTGTGCCATCTTGAGCGATGAGGAAAATGTATCAAATTACACATGAATGGTGAAAAGCTTCTCTTGGAAGCGTGCTTGAGCCGCTGGTGATGTATGCGGCGCGCGGGCATTGATGATCTTTGGCAGCGGCTCAGACTCTATTCGATCGGCAGAGAGCCTTTCTGCGCCAAGTGCTGGAGGTTGATTTCGATGTCTTGCTTGATCTGTAACGACAAGATGGTAATCTGGCATGGCATGAGTCTCCATCAAGCTTCGGACAGTCGCCGGATAGGGCAGTGCGGCAGAGGATCGGCGACTCACCGGCGCTGAAATCTCGCCCTTTTCAGCCACGTAGGCCAAGAGCAGCTCTCCGATGCCTGCCCACCTATCAAAGGCTGTGTCGTCGGTATCCCTTCCCCTCACGCCCGTAGGAGCGGGTCTCTCTCCCACAGCGCCCAACCTCTTGCCCTTGAAAAGCACATCCATCCTACTAGCCCCGGCAAATCTCAGGTCTAAAGATTGGCCCTTTGCCACCGAAGCCTTGGGAAAGAGCGAACGCAGAGAGTCCAAGGCTGAATCGAGGAGGTGCTCGTCTGTTGCATTCAGACTGCCCGAACGACGAGCTAGCTTGGCTCGCGATTGCAATGAGCGCAGAAATCCGTCTCGCAAGTGTGACATGTCGGTATTGCGCACGGGAACTGAAGCGCGGGTCGAGAGAGGTTTACAGCGCTCAGGGTCAGCTTGAAGAGCGGCGAAAGATTATTTGGAAGGCAGAGAGAGCCTTGCAGCAATGCCAGTGCACGGACCTTTCGTACTCACCTATGCGGATGAGACACTCTGTTCCACCCAGCAACAATTGTCTCAGCACGGCCTCTGTGCTCTCTTCCTTGCCCTGGCTTCCCAGCAGCCTCTTCGCCCTTTCCAGACCTTTGCCATCGACGTACAGCCCAGCTACGTACACCCTCACTCTCAAAAAGCTCACCGTCCTCACTCCCAGCCCCACCAAATGCAGCTTCTCATTCGTGGCTGGAGAGAGAAGCAACCTGGGTAGAGACTCGCCAGTGGCAATGTCTGTTCTTTTGGTCGATTGTGGAAGAGAGGAGGAGGGAGTGGAGAGAGGGATGGCTGAGAGGGAAGAAGAATCGGAGTGCACCTTGTTGTTCTGCGATGAGGCGCACAGAGCCAAAAGCAGCGCCAACGTGCCACCGACCAGCGTCAAGCCTGAGCTCAACCTTGGCAGAGCTCGAAGAATCTTGCTGGAATTGGCTCGCGGACGGGTGGAGGAGAAACGTGCTTGAGTAGGCGAATGGCTGGGCGCAGTTGCTCGATGCCGAGCAGGCCAGTTGGGGCGACGGGCAGAGGCGGTATAGCGCCTGTCTAGCAAGCCGACGGGTCGCTGTATTTTGCTGAATTGGCTTGTTAGTGGTGAGCATGCGGCGCGAGTGAGCGTTAGCTTGCTGGAAGATGCGACCGAGGCGGTCAGCGAGGCTGGTGGGAGTAGCATCTTGGCAGCTCGTCGGTTCGGGCGTTCGATGAGGCAAAAGACGTGGGGAGCAGCGCAAGGCGGGTTCAGCTGCGAAGAGCCAACACAGGGTACACGCTCGATGAGGAAGGATGGAGCAACTGTGACTGATGTTGATCACGTCGAAGGGATAGGTGACGATTGCGTGAGAGCGTGACAAGCGTCAAGAAGACAAATTTCGAGTTTGGAAAGGTCGACCAGCGGTCTGCATAGATGTACGGTAACAGCATGCAGCGAGCATGCTTATCCGCACTTGATTCGTGCGCGGCCGCGGTCGGGCTTCGGCAAAAAGAAGCCAACAATCACGAATCGTGAATCTTGAAATCTGAATCGCAAAGTCGTGACTAATCGCGAATTCAAATTGAAGCAAGCAATGACAGTCAAGAGTCCCACCGCCAATCACAGCGGGAGTGGTGCGCGTATGTAGCTTTTTTTGCAGTGAGTGAGCCATACCGCGCTCTATATATATACCGCCCCGTGTAGGCACGCACAGTTGCACCGCCACTCTTGACTCTGTCTCCCCGAGCCCGACTCACGACTGATTCGCCATTCGCGTGATTCGTTTGATTCGGCTCTCCCCCACCCTTCTTGTGCATGGCCTTTGATCGTCGATCCGTGCAGCCCAGCTGTCCTTGATAAGGGAGGTTCTTGCCTCATCTCGTCTAGCGAGCATTATCTGGCGTACGACGCCTCAAGCTGAACATCGCAAAAGCTGAAGGATGCCTCGTCTCATCGAGATCTACGCCAACGATCGGTTGGGTCGTCGTGGTGAGTCAAAGTCGCGGAGCGCATACAAGCTTCATGACAGTCCCGATCCCATGCAAGCTCGTGCTAATACATCTGCTCATCCGCCCCCCTATCTTGTTGTCTTTCTCCCCCCCCCCTCCCCCCACGCACCATCAACACCACCAGTCAGAGTCAAGTGCAGTCCAGACGACACGATTGGAGATTTGAAGAAACTCATCGCAGCTCAGATTGGAACGGTGCCGGAAAAGATCAAGCTGAGCAGGCAATATACCATTCTGAAGAATCACATCACTTTGGCTGATTACGAGGTGCACGATGTGAGTCTGGTCGCTGTCGAAGACGCGGGGCGAAAGCTATGGGAGGGGAGGGGAGATCTTCACTTCGGCAGTCAGTGGCATGGGTCGTCAGAATTCCTTTTTTTCGCGGGGGAGGGACATGTCCTAGACGGGCCATCAGCTCGAGTCAAAATGGAGTGTATTAGAAGTTACAACGTTCGGTATGTTTACGAACCCCAAAGGACCTAGACGGAGTACCGAGAGAGGATCGTGAGATCCCAGCCTAGCTGCAGCGCACGAACTAGAATGCACCTTCTGCTCCGCGTCGTTGCGCTTCGCCAGGCTGACTCTGACGCTGACCGCATCCATTCACGTCACGCTACAGGGCTCTTCATTGGACATGTACTAAGGCGGAAGCAGAGGGCATTTGAAGGGTGGGAGAATCACAAGTGCGGCGGACGCAACGTGCGAGCGAGGTGCATGTGCGGAAAGGTGGAGTGCGAGACAAAGGCAAAGCTAGTCAAAGTGTTGCGAGATGGAGAGCAGATCCGGCCAGAGGACTAGCGCAATACTCTTCTTCGAGACGACCTTGGAGAGTTCTGATACATTGGGCAGAGAGAGAATGGCACTGCCGCGCCCTTGCCATTGCGCGGAGAAGACCTGAAATATCGAGCGCTCGAACGAGCGCACTAGAATCCCTGTTGCTTTGGGGACGAACAACAATTCAATGTTGTTCATCGTCGTAACACCGTCCATGAAGCGCCACTGCACGCGTCGCCGAGTGAAAGAGCGACATACGAGACGTATATCCATCGTACACCGATCTTTGCGCCTCTCGAGCCGCTTGGCAGGAGTGAGCATCGTGCATTGCTTGTAGAGTGGCCTTACTGCTGAAGTGTTCGAGGCTTATGGATCGGTCGGAAGCACTCATGCGTCCTCCACATTCCTAGAGATGAAGTCCCGAAGCATGCTCGTCACTTCTGATCTGACTGCTGGCGGTATGGAAGCTGGACGGTAGGAAATGGGGCGCATACCATCGAACTTGCATGAGTGCCGATTGCAGTCGAGCCACTCAAGCCATCGAGCTTGCCCGCCACTTACTGTGCGCCTCTATTTCCAAGATCTCGACGAGGTCGAGTAAGCTTATTGGTCTCGTCTGAGCTTTTGCTTGCTCTATCATTGTGATTTAGATGATGAGCGACGCGTGCGATCAGTTGTCGAGCTGCACGATGGTCCTTGTTGACTTGTGACCCTCACCAAACGCCTTTTCTCGTAGTGAAGCATCCCAGCCGCTCTCCTCCAGTCCGCGCCTTAGTGCTTCCAACACCCTGCGTTGGAAAGGCAGGATGCCAAAGCACAGTGCAGAGCGCACAAGGCTCAGTTCAAGGACGTCCAGATGCGACGGATGGCCCAGATGCACGCCTTGGCACGGGCCACAGCGTGTTGCTCGCAAACGCCAACGCAACCACCACAACCACTCACCTGTCCCACTCTCCCGTCTGCACCAGCCTCTCGTGCAGAGCTGAAACCAGCTCATCGTTCGCCGCTGCGTTCTGAGCCGCCCTCGTTGCCATTCTTTTGACGATGGATGCTATTGCCTCTTCCTTTGCTCTGTGAGTGAGTTCCCGAACAAGCCTTCCCCTTCCTCTACCGCTCGGCTCTTCCCTTGCGCACCTTGGTCGCGGTCGCAAGTCCTGATGCGCGTGATGAAGCGTCGAGCGCTCTTGTGCGTTTCGCGCGCAAGCAGCTCGCCACGCTCTCTCAGGGGCTTGCGGTTCCAAACAGCAGTTATGAATCTATGCGCGACGTAGCCGTGCGCATTGCATCCTCACCTGACTGGCATTTGAAGAGATGGATGTGGAAGCGGACGAATTAGATGCCAAGAATCGCAAGTCAAAAAGAGTCACAAGCCCGAAAAGCAGTCAGCCAGCCAGGCGAGCTTATCATGCATCCCCGCCTCCGTCCGTGCGCGCTTGACACGGACAGAATTGACGCGCGGGTCCGCCTCTCCTTCCTTCACGTTTGCGGTGCCGGTACTCGTGACTGCTTCTGGTGACCACCACCATGAAATCGCATGAGCGCCAGGCAAAATCCCCAGCGCACAGCTAAGGTCGACTCGTGACCAGTAGCAGCACTCAGATGTCGAGTAGACATCTCACCACACAGACCCATTTTCGCCCGGAGCCAAGTCTCGGGGTGATCACGCACGCATAGGCGTGCGTGCACAGCGAACAGTGAAAGGTACAGGCTCGAGTGCAATTGCTCGGAGGCGATGACGAGAGACAATCGAAGTGGGAGTACGTGAGTGTGACGGAGCAAGTCTGACGGTGGTCGTGATTGTGGCGGGTATTGCGTGCGCACGATTTAAGCCAGGGACGAGAGGCCAAAGCGAGTGAGAATCATGAATTAAAGGTTGAAGAAGATGTAGCCAGCCAGCCAGTCGCTCATCCCATGCCACCCCACACGCCTCTGATGCGTCTAGCCAGCTGAATGTCCCTCTGCATGATGGTCACCCTCTTGGCGTGAATAGCGCAAAGATTAGCATCCTCGAACAAGTGCACCAAGTACGCTTCCGTAGCTTCTTGCAAGGCCAAAATCGCGCTGCTCTGCCACCTCAGTCCCGCCCCTCCGCTTCCATCGTATGCGTTCGTGATGAAATCGTCGGCCACTTCTCGTACAACTCGTGCAAAAGGAAGCTTTTGAATCAATAGATCCGTCGACTTTTGATACCGACGAATCTCCCGGATGGCTAGTGTCCCTGGCTTGAATCGAGGCTTGCGACGAGATACCGTTGTGTCTGCCAGACAGGGAGAGCAAGGCACGCGCAAGGTGTCAGTGTCACAATCACGAAGGTCATAGGAGTAGCTCGGTGATTGCTGTACCGTGCCACTGCAGGTGCGCCATGAGTCCGCTCGGCGGAAAAGTGATCCTCGCGCCGCAGAGTGAAGGGGCTCGCTTGCTGATCATCTGACACGCATCGACAAATGCCGTCCCCTGCTCTGCTTGGCAGTACCATCGATAGTGCTCATAGTTCTCATTGTGCGCGCCAAGACCCTCTCGACCATCCGAGTACTCACCTCCGCTTACATCCGCATGTGCACCCCTACCATCCGCTCCCGATTTTCTCCTCCTTGCACCCGTTGATTTCCTCTTTCCACCGCCACCGGCCGTTGTTTGTCTCCCGAATGGAGGTGGCATGCTTTCTGTGCAGTGAATCTGTCGCAGGACCGGTGGCGCTATCGATCGGATTTGCGCGGTCGCGTGAACAGCGTCCCGAGTATGTCAGTCGGAGAATCGAGAAGCGGAAGGGCGTCCCGAAGACTAAGCAGAGACAGCGGACGTCTGGTGACAAGAGCTTGCGCCTGGTGCGGCTTTAGGGCTGTACCTGTGGTATTCGTGGGTTGTAGACGCTGAGGTGCCAGTGCCGTTATGCGTGATCAGAGTCTTGTTCGTGCAGACGTCGCGGGAAATGTGTCCCCATTGGCGGGTGCGCTCTCTAAGCATGCAGGGGAGTAGCAGCAGGGTGCTTAGCAAGTCGGGGCGAACTTGAAGTTGACGTTGTAGAGGGAATGGAGGATGCTGCGACGATCAAACATTGATAGGTTGTCAAGTTGGCGGATGCATGTATGCGGTCTGGAGCACCGCATGGATGCAGCGGCGAGTTGCCCGCCTTCGAGGATAGAGTTCGTCTATAGCCTAGGCGCACCCACGCGCTTAAATTAGCAGTCGCGCGGTTTGAGCGCGTCCATCCGCGCGAGAAGGACGTGACGCGGATAGCACAAGTGCTGCTCACGTGATAGTGCACACGTTATGCCCATTTGAGGAGGATCAAAATTGAAAAAGGGTCCTTGAATTCAAAGTTAGGATCGTCAAGAAGTTTGCAACGATGCGGCGCAATCGACCTCGAGTTGGCAAAATTTTGAAGCTCGATGCCATCTGCTGTTCGCTCGAGCCGCTCCGGTCACCGTCTGCTTCTCGACTTTCATGCATGGGTCATCGCACTTGAGAAGCCCTCATCCAGGACAGGATAAGCAGGCAAGAGTCAGGCTGTAGATCGCCACGGAGAGGGAGAGGAAGCGCCCGCCACTGACGACGGACAGAAGCCAGTTTGGTCGAACAAGATGACCTCGAGAACGACTCTCTGCCGGCTCTTGCGCTCTACAGCGCTATCACCGCCCCACAGGAGCCTTGCCACGTGTCGAGCGTGCCCCCTGGCCCAGCTCAGCCAGGCCAGACACTATCGGCCTTATGTACGAGTCAGGGCAACTGGTACATCTGCCAAGGACAACGAATCGCAGCCCTGCTCCGCTTCTGCGCGGATACCGCTGCGCGCCGGCTCGGTGTTTGGTGTCAGCTCCAGTCGAGGCTCTCGAGCGTACCAAGAAGATGCCTGGTCAGCTTCTTGCGTCTTGCTACCACCCAAGGCCATCAAAGCTAGCTTGGCTTCTGGTTGGAGCAGGATCGCCAAAGAGGCTGCGGCTAGGTGGCACCCTGAAAGCGATGCGGAAGAAGCCGCGAATGCCCAAGGAGTGGAAGATTTGGACGACGCAAAGGAGAGGGAACAGGCATTGATGGAGGAATACGGACAGATTGTTTGGTTCGGCTGCTTTGACGGGTGAGCGTGCGCGGGCAGCCCAGTGCGAACGCCTCACGCGATCCTGTTCGACGTGCAACTCATCACCCGCATCACTCTTTTCTTGCGCAGCCACGGAGGTCGAGCCATTTCCACGCATCTCAAGGACACGTTGCATGCAACTTTCGAATCAGCAGATCCTCGCCTAGCGACCAAGATCGCGCAATTCACTCGCTCACTCGGCGGCTATTTTAGAAGGTTCGCGGGAGGCGGCATGCAGCGATGGGTCAGACAAGAGCTACTCAAGCCCGTCAGGGCTGGTAGAGGCTCCGCTGGACGTGCGCCTCGGACGTCAGCACCCATGGAAGCCCAGACGCCGCAAGATGTCGACGCTAGCGACAGCAAGCCGGCTGAAGAGCTGGCCGCCAAGCGAGGTCTGAGTGTCAAATCCACCACGCCGCAGGCTAGCGAGGGACAGATTATAGACGGCAGTGACATTGGTCTTGTGGATCCACCGGACGCAGTCAGCTCAGAAGAGATGACGATTGCGGAGAGATGTACGCTTGCTTGGCTTATGGCCGACAAGGAAATTCAGCAGTCGGAACAACTGAACGTCGGAGGCTCCACCGCTAGCGTTGCTCTCTTACATTCGCTCGACGTTCCAGCCACGCCGTGGTATTCGTCTCGCCTGCTAAGCATCACCACAGCCCAGATCGGCGACACTCGGCTGCTGCTCTGCGGATCTGACGGGCGAGCGATCCCCCTGACAAACTATCACCATCCAGACGATAGGGGAGAAGCGGATCGTCTACGCAAAGTCGGCGCGGGCATGATCACAGACTCATTCGGCGAAGCTCGTTGGATGGGGGCGCTGGCAAACACTCGCGCATTTGGCGACTCGGGCTTCAAGAAGGCTGGCGTTACAGCCGAGCCAGAAGTCATAACCCAGGTGATCAAGGGCGATGATTACGCTTTTGTGATTGCATTCAGCGATGGCGTCGGTGAGAAAGTCTCAGACCAGGAAGTCGTCGACCTTTGTCGAGGTGCGGGACATCCCAGCGATGCTGCCAAGGCTGTTTTGAGCTTTGCCGAAGAGCTTGGAGCTGAGGACAATGGCACTGTGCTGGTCATACCATTGCGGGGTTGGGGCAAGGTGGGCGGAGAAGACACGACTCGAGCCCAAAGAGAGTTCAGGAAGAGCAAGACAGATGTATTTCGAGAGGGTAGGAGATAATTGGACGGCAGACAGAGGTGTTGTCTGGGTTCAAAGTTCTAGATGATCAGCTTTCATGCCTGTTCGCCACATTGGCAGCATGATCTCCCCACTGCGCTCGCATCGCGGTCCGAAAGTCGCTCGGGTCTTCGTCGCCACGAATCAGCCCCTCAGCAATCTGCTGGTTGTGAAGCTTTTTGAGGTAGGGCAAGACCGAGGCGGAATAGAGCGGTGCTGCCTTGTACTCCATCAAGTCCGCCGGCGCCTCTTCATGCACTTTCAACAAGAGGGCAGGTAATAGAGGCAGAGTGGCCAACTCTGACAACTTGCGCCGCATCTACATCGTTGGCAAGCAATCTCGTCTTAGTCTTGCCAAAGTGTTGATCTTTGAGAGGGCAAGGCAGCCAGCCTACTCACAGGATGAATGCCAAAAAAGACCTGGAACGGTGCACAAGTATATCAGCATCTCCTTCGACGTGCGCTCGACGCGCGCTACTCACGCAGCCACTCTTCGGAAGCTTGATAAAACTGCATGAATGAGGCAGAGGTCCTCGTCAGAGAAAGTCGGAGAAAATTCGAGGTCGTTCCTCACGTCTGATGGTCAAGGCGTAGTACAAGGTCTGCTGGGTTCTCCGTCACACACGCGTCGTTTGGTCGCCCGGTGCGGTGCTCCGGCATCATTGGCACCGCGACTGCGCCGTTTCTACCGGGCTCTGTCGGTAAAGGTCCTGCCATTGGCGCCCAAAAGAGGTGATCAGGATCATCAACGATTTCCCAGCTCGTCCTCTCGATCGGCGCCTCGGGCTTCAGACGCGTCAGAGATCGCTCTACCGAGCGCAGGATCTTCTCGTTAAATTGCGGCACCGGCGCATGCGTGTCGTGTAAGGAAAGACCAATCTTGTGCGAGACGAGGTAGAAGCCTGAAGCGGAAGAGGGAGAGTCGCCTCGTCAACGAGAACACTCGCAGCACAGGCTTGCTACTCGTGTAGCTCACCAGGAAAGCAAACCAAGCCACCAGCGCAAATCCAGGATCCGTCCTCCGAGGACGATGGCCGCGCAATCAAGAAGTCGTCTTGCACCAAGCTGCGCCGATCGAGTCCATCGAGCGTCAGTCCGGTTCGTAGCTACTCCAGGATGTCACTTCGGAGCTCACCGACTGATGACGCGAAGTGCTTCTACGCCTCGCCGCGCACGATCCTCGATGTAGAGCGCGTGCGTCTCGCCAGTGACCAGATTGCGGATGCCTCGCTTGTCTCCAGCCTCGTACTCGTACAATTCGGGATACCTCGCTACGAGCCACTCGCTCAACAGAATCAACATTTCTCCACAAGCTTCCTCGCAATCTGGCAGAACGTCGCAGACGGCTTTGCCCTGCGCCTTCAGCACTTTGGCTTTCCACTCCAAATCGCTTTTGTAGTTCTTGTCCGGCTCTATCCAGTCAGCAGGTTGCATTTGCTGATGAGCCATCGTCTGTGGCACGAGGCTTCGCGGTTAAACCTCTCCGGTGCTCGACCGTCTCAACGAGTCCGACTCACTTGGTGGTACGGATGTCGAATGACCTTGTTGCCACTAAGAATCAAAGAATCGTCTTCAGTGGCTAATCTCTGCCAGCAAGTCCTTTCCATGATCATCGCCCCAAGCTCACTAGATATGATCTCGCGCCTCGTGCACGTCAATGTTTGCTGGTGTCAGCGCATGATCGGATGGAGGCGTTGGTATGAAGGCCAACGTAGCAGCTGATGTGTGCCGGGTTACGAAGGTCCGCTCGCATGTTCAGACGACCATTGCCAAGCTGTAATGGAGCAGACTTGATGACCGAACTTCACTCACATGGCTTCACACTCTCCGTCTTGTCAAACCCTTGCTGGAGCACGGCTACACCTCTTGTGGCAACTCTCGGTACTGCTTTCGAACTAATGGCTCGAACAGCCAAGCACGCGGCGAGCAAAGCCAAAGATACCAAGAATAGAACACCAGACATCTTCGTCGCCTTTGCAAGGTACAAACGTGGATGATGTAGCTGAAGGTCTTCTTGACGATGGCAACAGCCGTGATCCAACATTTCAATTAGGTGTTGTTCAACCTTGCGCGATCTGTCGTTGCACACCACCTCCCCAAGGCTAAGGTTACAGCTGGACGCGTCTTTAGATCCGTCAAGTGCAAAATGCGTCGTTTCATCTCTATAGATCAAGATGCGCGAAAATGCCGTGTCGTGAAACCACTTATCTTGTAATTACAAATGCTCCGTCCTTTGCGAATTTAGCATCGCGGCGAGGCAGACTGCCTACAAGCTTTTCCCTACCCGTGCTTCGCAAGTCTGAGAACCTTATCGCGATAAGCACGGCCCTCTGCCGTACTCGCCTGATCTGCTTGGACTGCGCGACGCTGATCTGGTTTCCCACGCCCGGACGGGCGAGGCGTCCACGGCCTCTCTCTCTTCTTGGTGGTGTGACCTTACTGCCATCCGCAGACGTTGCGCGTTTGTTGCCGAATTACATTCAGATGGTGTCAGCATCGCCTGCGCGTGGATGCATGCTAGCTCTCTAGGTCTCGGGCTAGGCTTGGTAATGGCGCGAGTCGTGGGTTCAGTCAGACGACGTCTGGGCCGACAAGACTGATTAGCTAGCGAGGCGACTATCCTAAACTTAAGCCTGAGCCAGACGCTCGACCTGTCTAGCCATCAATCACAATTGCAATCGTGAGTCGAAGACTTGCGGGTTCAAGATTATCCTAGGCGCTGTCGGCCCAACTCTTCACGTGCTGTGACGTTCAGCCTGGCTGCTATGAGCTGCTGATGCTTGCTTGGGTTGAGTGAGAATCAAGCCGTGGCTCGGAGTCTTATCATTCAAGACGCGGGGAAAGATGGGCTGTGCTGCATGCGCGCGCTCGTAACACAAGCCGCGGCTCAACTCTCGTGACTTTGCAAAATGCCTCCACGCGCACGACGCGATCCAACGCATGGCTTTCGTGGAGATTTCAGCAGCCCGTCACCGCAATCGCGAATGCAGGCGAACACCGGCTCTGAATCTCGATGCTCGGGTTGCTCGACGCAAGACTTCATGATAGAATGATTCATCTGTATTGATCAAGCCACTCCGCCTGAAACTTTATGTACCGGCTCCGAAGTCGAAGCACTGCGCTCTCTCATCGCATTGACTGTGGCCTTGTCGAGCCAAAGTGACTCATTTAGCGACGCGACATCAGACTGGAGAATTTAAATGTGGAGACCTGACCATGATGGGACTACATATCACAATCATGATTTGAGGATAGTGTCAGCTTAGACAAGATGGACTCGATCCGCAATCGCTGCTGCACCATAAGCGTCCAATTCCAGATGTCTGCAAGCACCCACGGGCTCTAAGCCGCGGGTCAACTTGATCGTCGCTCTCAGGAGGCCGGAGATGCTGCGTCAAGCCGGTTCTGTTACAAGGGGTATCTGAGATACGCCTTGGCGCTACGACTGGTAGCCACGCCACGAGCTCTGTCCACCACAATGTCAGGTGGTGGGCGCTGTGAAGCGTAGGGCTAGGAGTCAGTGGGATGGGCAGATACGATAAACACAAGCGAGATTAGCCGTGGCGACCCGTCCCCTGACCAGCCAAGGACGCATATAGTTGCTGAGCTATCCGGAGGGAGCTGACGGACACGCTATGTCACCCGCGGTTGGACTGGTCGCTAGTTTTCAAGCTCGGCACAATGAGTCAAGCATCAGGCTAGCGGCCATTGAGACGACTGCGGCGCAGTGTTCGAAGGCGGAGGCAGGGGTGTATCTATCGATAGTCGAGATCTGGGCGACCGGAAGATGCGCGGTAAAGTGAATGGGAAACAGCTTGAGCTGTGAGCACTGTCGAGCGGTCTTAAATTCGTCGTGAAAGACTAGATCACATCGTTGGTGCGAGCCATAAAAGGTCAGTGGGTGCGTCTTGCCGCAATCTTGCGACGATGGTCGCTTGCGTCTGGATTCGTGACTGACAACAAGACGTTCTCGTGCACGCAGAGCTCCATAACCACCGTCCCCAATACTCACAGAGTGCTTGTGATACCTTTTCCTCATAGCGACCGATTCGCCATGGCTTTGCAAGAGAAGCTCGTGCCTTCTGCCAAACAGGTATCACCATTCACGGTGCGCTCAACGCCAGTCTTCGACCCAAAGGTGCATCTCGCGTACGAGCCACCTTCTCAGCGCTTGAGTATGGGCGACCTAGGCCTCGACAAGGCGCACAATGGACCATCGGTGAGTAGTATGTCCTCCTCGCAAGTAGGGAACCCTTGTCTGACGTGGATGTACGCGACACCGATACTGCAACTACGCCAAGTCTGCAATCGCCGTCACTGCGCCCTTTCCCTTGGCGTCTAGGGAGGGTGTGATTGCACTTAGACAAGCCATCTTGGACCCGGCGGTCCTGTCGCACTGCCTAGTCTATTCGCACATGACAGGACCGCACGCCCAGCTACGTGGCATGGCACCCCATGCGGCAGAATTTGTCGCCGAATTTTGGCAACACCCCGAGGTGAGCTGCGCTGTACCGTCCCAGTCGGGAGCCGTTGGTGCTGATGGTCCGTCCCATTACACGCTTGCCTTCACAGACGCTCAAAGCCATCTCCGAGGCTGCCGGCGAGGAAGTCAGTAGCATGTTAAGGTATTGCGCGATGGCGTTTACCGTCCAGCTGACGTGCGCTCCTCACCTTTCCAGCTGGTACCGTACATGGACATAGAGCTTGGACATACCAACGTGAGTCGACTGCAAATTACGGCTGTCGTGCCCCCTTTAACGCTTGCTTCGCGTTCCCGAGATGTGACAGATCCAAGTACCGAAGGGAATGTCGCGAGTCGATTACATGCGAGGACTTGACGCAGACCCATTTGCGCCGCCGTCAGTGTCACTGCTCAGCGACGAAGCAGGCTCAAAGACCGTCAACAGTGGAGATCAGACAGCGCCTCTGGTCGTTGACTACCACAAAGATGCCTATCCCTGGGTGGCCGTGCTCATGCTCAGCGATGTGAGTGGTATTTGGTAGCTGATGCATCGTTGGCGAGTGGCTGAGTACTGCATTGTGCGCTGGTGATATTTTGTAGGTAAGCAACATGACCGGTGGAGAGACGGCTCTGCGTAAAGGAGACGGCTCGCTGTTCAAAGCTCGAGCTCCCTCTCTGGGCTCCATTGTTGTGATGCGAGGTGGTAGTATCACTCACTGTGCGCTGCCATGTGAGGGAGCAAGCGAGCGCATCACAATGGTGACCAGCTTCCGACCACGTCACTCAACGCAAGACTTTTCCGTAGGTCGAAGCCCCGCCGTCGCAGAGCGCGTTGGACGGGATTGCTGACGCAACATTTTGGACTGCTGTTGCTTCTGCCTTTTAGAATCTGCACAACATCATTGACTGCAGTAACTTGAACGAGCTGTATGAGCAGTGGACCGAAGCCCGCCTGGATATCCTTGGCAACAAATTAAAGGCGTACAAGCAGGTCCTGGCCAACCGACGCAGGCGTCTTGAAGCGAGAGATGGTGTGCTTGGTGGACTGAGAGAGCCCACCGTCGACCTCGAGGAGCTTAACCGACTGGCGGATGAGATTGTGAGTGTTCCATCCCTTACCCGCGCGCAAGCCCCGTCGCTGATTTCCTTGTCGCTGTGCCCAAGAACGAGCATATGAGCAGGACTCTTAGCGAGATGGCGGTGAGTTGGAGCACGCTGGCGAAGAAGATTCCGAATGAAAGCGGTGCTGATTCATACCGCTCATCCTTGTCCCTGTGGCGCACCTCTAGCCTTATACATCTTCGCGCAACGTGTGGACTCCCAAACCGCGCATCAACCTGTAAAGCTTTAGCGACGTCATCCGACGTGCCCCCCTCACACTCAGCTACGCGGTACGTGAACCGACTGACCGAGCGAGACGCGGCGCAGCGCGGCGCGGCGCGGCACCGGTGATGCCCATTTGCGAGTCTTAGATCGTACCGATAGGTCAACTCAGGCAAACAGGTGCGACGTCCCCTTGTGCTTGATGAGATATCCATACATCCTTAGATGCCTGCTTGTGTCCCTTCATGTCCCTCTCGAGCCCGATTCCATCTTCTTCCATCTTCTTGCACGTGTACTTGAGCCTAGACTTTCTCGTAATGACTTGCAATGATCATCTTTTCTGCTGTCGTCCTAAAATGGTGCATGATCCGTTTCCGCAACGCTCCTTGTATGCCATTTCAGTCGAGGGGAATGGCAAGACCAGAAGAGCATCAAGGGGCTGTTACTTGTGAGGGACGAAGGTCCTTCCTCTCCGCCCTCAAAGAGCGAGCGCACGATTGCTGTTGTGGCACAGCGATCTCAAAAGGTGCTGGAACGAGGGAACGGGTGATGGACGGCGAGGATGGTGAGAATCGATTCAAGAATCAATCGTGAATGTTATCACCACGAATCACGAATCTCCCCGTGTTCACCGTCGCATGTGATTCAGCGTTGCTGCTCCTCTCGCAAATCAAGCGTGCTTTTGGCATCAAACCCCTCAAATTCATTCATCAGTCTTGAATTTCAAATCACACTCTTCTGACTTGTTTGTCTAAGAAGACGCACGCGACGCCGCGCATGAATTCAAGATTGATTTTGGATCAAAATGGGCCACTTCGAATTTGTATTCACGTGATCCCAGTCACGTGTGGCCGAAAATCAAGAGTCATAGTGGCAGATTCGGCCTTCAAGATACCGAAGTTGGCCGGCCTGCAGGTCCCTCAGTATAAAGTCATGCACATCGATTCTGATTACTGCTCGTGATTAAGTCGTGGTTTTGATACTTTTAATTAGCGGATTCTGTCACCCCGCTGCGATGGTGGCGCACTTGATTGCAGCTTGATCGGCTAATTTGTGTGGTGTAGCTTGACCGAAAGCCTCATCAGTCGAGGTTCTGCGGCTGCTGGTGGCATGGCTCGCTACTTGCCTGCCTCTACATGATGCTGTGTGTTCTGCCTGGCCTTCGCTGCCCACGCCTCACCGCTGAAATTCTCGCATCATCAGCTACACGGGCCTTGTCTCACTCCTGACCCTCGATGTGGCTTGCCACTCAAAGTCTCTGATCCGATCGAGCCGGCGATTGATTGCGGGGGCCTTCGTATCTCCCTCTTTCCAGCATCTGCTAGCTGCTACGGGACCAGCGGGCAGCAGCGTGTTCTCTCGTCACCCTGACGGACTCCGCACCTGCGAAGTATCGCTCTCATTCAAGCTGCGAGGTGGTCCTCTACTGGCTACCTCGGCAACATACCGGCCATTCAGAGCGATATAGCACAAGGGGCAAAAGGCATCACACTGGTGCCTCATCAGCTAAAAGGAGGATCCCTGAGCCGGCCGCTCTCATCCCGCTCTCACTCGAGCTCACAACGGACCACCTTATTGGACGGACAAATTTAGCCGTGCTTTGCAGTCGACCTACCTTGGCCTCTCGAAACGCTCACAAGTCATCCTCGCTGCCATGTCTGCTCCTTCGCTACTGTTTCGCGCCGCGCGTCCGATGACCCGACACGCTTTGAGCAGACGTTGTCAAGGGGTTTCAGCCATCGCCAGGATGTCCGGTGCCTCTCAACGGGGGGTAGCAACCAAAGCGGTGCAAGCCGCAGTAGCTGCTACTTCACAAGGCTCGACAGCTCGAGAGCTCGATCTGCCGCCATCGTCGAGCAAGAATCCGAAGTCTAAAGATGGCGGCACCATCGCATCCGTCTTTGCGTCCCTGTCTGGAGAAGGCGAAGCGATACTTCCTGAGCGCTTCGCTGAGCTCAAGAGGTCCATCATCCGCTCACCTCAACGCGCTCAACTGCTCAAGAAGGCTTTCGACGAAGTGCTGGTGTCGCTCGACAGTGAATTGAACAAGGTCATCCAGCACGGCAACAGACTTGTCCCACAGATTCAATATCCCGGAGACGAAGCTGCCAATCTGCCCGTGCACAAGTGGCTGGACGCTGAGCAGCTCAGAGCAGTCAAGAAGAGAGGCAGCGTCATCGTCAAAGGCGTCATTCCTGAGCAGACTGCGCTTGTGTGGAAGGAACACATTCGCGATTATGTCCGAGCCAACCCTTCGACCAGAGGTGAGTAGCGGACGTGCGTTATGTATGCACGTGCTAGCCCTACTGATCCAGGTCCCGGTGCACGCTCGTCTCTTCAGGCTTCCCAGATGACAATCCTCAAGTGTTCGAGCTGTACTGGTCTCGAGCACAATTAGCAGCCCGTTCTCACCCTTCCTTCCTGGCTACCTCTCGAGCTTTCCTCTCCCTCTTTCATGCTCCAGCTCAAAAGACACGGTCTACTTCCGCGTCAGCGCAGCCGCCTACCTCTCTGACCGCCAGCATACGCACTCCGTTGACCTACGCGGACAGGTTGCGCATTCGTCTCCCTGGCGACTCCGCTTTCGCCCTCGGTCCTCATATCGATGGAGGTGGCATCGAGCGGTGGGAGTGCCCTTCCTTTCGAGGTTGCTGGAGCAAAGTGCTAGGTCCATCTGAAGGCGGAGACCTCGATGTAAATCAGTCACAACGATTGGCTTGGGAGGAACACGATAGTTGGAGCCTCGGGCCAAACGGAGAGAGGCTTAGCGCAAGAACGGACATGTATGATGGGCCAGGCCAGTGCGGCGTCTTTAGACCTTGGCAAGGTTGGCTCAGCATGAGCCGTACTGCACCAAGCGAAGGCACGCTCAAAGTGCTCCCGCTGCTAAAGGAGACCACCGCATACATCGTCCTTAGACCTTTTTTGTGAGTGCGGGATGTCTCATGGCGGCGTCTGAAAATCTTCAGTAGTGTGTGTCTTCGGACTGACTCCGTCCGCGTCCGTCTGCGCCACAGCAAATCTATCATGCAGCCTGGAGATGTAGCTGCCAAGAACGCTGATGGATCGTGGTCCTCGGCATACCTTTCGCCTGAGAACTGGAAGCTGGACACTGAGTCTAGCGACTTTCCCGGCTGCACGCTGGGTCGCAACATCGAGCTCAACGGAAATACGCACCCGCATCTGAAGCTGGACCGAAGCATGCTCAGCATTCCTGAAGTTGGCCCCGGTGATGTGGCTCTTTGGCATTGCGGTGCGTGTGACGCGTTGTCAGCCGTCTCTGCTGTGCTTCCGAGGAAAGAATGCTGACCAACTTCTTCCTTCTCTCATGTGCTTCGCGCTGACAGACCTTGTGCATGCTGTCGAGGCGCAGCACACGGGCGCTCCGGGCAAAGACTCGAGCGTCATGTACATACCTGTGAGTCCTTTTGCCACTCGCGGGCCCTACTCAACGGTACTGACGGGCCGTTCTCACCCCGCACAGGCTATTCCTCTGACCAAGATGAACGCTCAAGTGGGTCAAAGCTTCGAGGAAAGCCGTTCGATTCACTTTGCTGATCCACCTGCCATTCCGTGGCGCCTGTAGTACGTGGCGAGCCAAGCAAACGCATTCCGAGCTGGCATTCCCCCATCCGACTTCCCCGGAGGAGCTGGTGAAACGTCGTTTGTCGGTCGAGGCAGGCCAGAGGAGGTCAAGGGAGAAGAGGCGCGCGCTGCGATGGGTCTGGGTCCCATTGCTATTCGCAAAGATATGGGCCATGCCGAGCTTGAGCTGGTTCGAGAGGCGAACGCATTGTTTGCGAACGCCGCCAAGTCGTGATATCCCATTCCGTCACGCCGATGTTGCTTGTACTTGTGCCGTATGCTGCTCCAGATGCAAATTTGCATGCGCTCACTGCAGTCTCCCTGACACGGCGCGTGAATATGACACGCAAGATCGGATGGACTAGAGACCTGAGAAACGGGTGCAGAGTAGACGCAAAGAAAGAAGGCAAAGAAAAGCGTTGCTCAGGATTGTGAACACTTCGACGGTCGAGGCTCGCAGAGGGTATGACATGCATGCAATACCGTAGTGAGTTCAGGGTACGTGGAATGATACAGAGCACAGCATGTGAGGCAGTTGAGGTTCCGGAAAGAAGCGACATTTCTGGTTTTAACAGTCTACGTGGAGAAGTTTGGTCCAGGCTGGTTCTTGACGAAAAGACTGATGTGAATGAGCGCAGCGCAGGGCAGATAGATCGTCAGTCAAAAGTGCCGCGCAATGAGCAGGTGAGCCAGGCCACATTCTCATCGGCATCTCGAGCTCCCGCCGACTTACCCAGTGGGATCGTACTTTCTGCTAGTGGCCTGCATCAAGGGGTATTGCTCGTAGGATTGCAAAATGTTTTGACGGAAACCGGCATCGTTTAGGAATTTGGGAATGTCCTCGTCGTGAGGGATGCTGTTGGTGAGCTTGTCCCAGCTCGCTCGAAGAGCTTCCTGCTTGTCGGCTGCGAGATTGGGATCGAAAGCGAGCAGCATGTTGACGACTGAAAGATGGCGAGTGGGTGCGGGTAAGGGTGCGGGTCTGCTAGTTGGACTAATCTACTGCAATGACTCACAGATGTATGGACCTTCAGGGCCACCAAGAGCGTTGCCGCCAGCGGCGCGGCTAGCATCGGTGATGCTCTTTGCAATGGGCTGATAGTCGACGGTGGCAAGGATGTATTGACCAATGTGTTCCTTGGACCAGACCTTGAAATTGTTGACCAACGTCTGCTCTCGATCCGAGCCCACTTTCAGCGGCACGACGTTGGAATAGAAGCCACCTTGAGAAATGGTTCCGATGTCAACCATCTCGGCTGCTTTGATGTAGTCGCCCGTGCTGCGCGTGTCTAGAACATGCGGGATGTTGGTGCTGCGATTCAAGAAGAGACGCCGCCGAGATTTCAGTGGCGGTAGCCTTGACGTCGCAACCGCGAGTGACTCACAAAGCATCGAACGTGGTTCCTGGGTCAGCACCGTTGTAGACATTGAAGAGGATGATGAAGGAGTTGAGTTTGGTGGTGGGATCGGGAAGAATGCCGAACGAGTCGACGGTGGTGATGATGGCTGCTTTTTTGTCAGTGTTGGTAGAGACAAAGTCGGATGTGGCCTTGATGACCTTCTCCCACTGATCTTGAGTGTAGATGACGATGCCAGAGTAGACCTTACCGACAGGAACCAACTTGGTGTGGTAGCCCGTGACGATGCCGAACCTGTTTCCACCGCCCTTGAGGGATTTGAAAAGATCCTTGTACTCGTTATCCGCTGTCGCCTTGACGATGCTACCGTCGGCAAGAACGACGTCGAGGGCGGTAAAGGTGTCGCAGGCCAGACCATGCTCAGCGGACAAGTAGGAGAGACCTCCACCGAGCGCTAAACCGGAGCCTACACCTCCAATTCGACCACCGACTGGGGTCACGCCCTGGGGCACAAAGTAGGCGTAGACGTCTCGCCAACGGTTGCCAGGCTCAAAGTAGGCCACTTGCTTGCTCTCATCGTCGAATCTCTTGGCGGTCAAGCGTTGCAGATCGATGAGCACGCCACCGTCGCTGCTGGACCAATTGTTGAATTGGTGACCGCCGGCCTTGACTGCGAACTGAAGGTTGTTGGCCTTGATGGCCTTGACGACGGTCGAAACTTCCTGGGCATTCTGAGGGTATGCGACGCAAGCAGGGAAGCGCTTCGCTTGCAATTGAGAGTAGTACGTTTGCACAGAGACGAGGTAATCCGGACCCAAGCCTTGATTGGTCACTCTTCCAAAGGGCAATTGCGATCGCAAGGCGTTGCACGCCTTTTTTGTGGCGGCATCCGCTCGTCTAAACTCGTAGGAGGAGCGAGCGTCAGCGAGGATAGTGTTGAGCAAAAAGGCAGCAATGAGGGCGAGGGTGGCGGACAGCACCGCGCGCACAGGGGACTTCATCATGGGGACGACTTGCAACGGGTGAACAGGGGTGGGGTGGGAATGTTTGGCGAGTGCGGAAGGAGAGATGCGGAGAGGCGCTTCAACGACAACGCAAAGGGAGATTCGTACGATCGCCACATCGATTCATCGATCAAAGTCACCTTTTAACTTTGAGTCGCTCTTCAAGACGCGGATGTTACTTGGCAATGGGGGGATGGCGCAGTCGTAGTGTCGTAGTGCACTTCTGCATTCGGCCCTGGTTCCAAAGTCAAGTGTCACAAAACGACAGACAGCCTGCCGCGAAGCTTCGCTCTCTCTCTCCCCCCC